>NC_068441.1:31309519-31609519 GCF_023373465.1 Oncorhynchus keta
CCCTTTGTTTTACTCAGTTCTTTTCTCTGTGTTTGTATGTTAGCACCCAGCCCTAGTACTCTGTGAGCTCTTGTTGATCCCGGTGGACTCTCTTGTGGAGTTCTGTTTTTGTTCTTGTTTGTTCTTGAGTATCTTTGAGGCTTTTGTGCTGTGCCTTCCACCTTGTGGATTTGCCTTTGTCTTGGAGGATTGTCTTTGTTCTTGTGGAATTCCTTTTGAGGTTGTGGAGTTACATGTTTTCCTGAAGAACTTCACTTTTTACTTCATTAAATACACCGTCTCAAGTACTGCTGTGTCTGCCTCATCTTCTGTGTTCTGCTGACTATTCGTGGCTCAGTTGGTTTAGTGACTGTTTCTCACTCCGGAGACCCGGGTTCGTAACCGGGTCCTGACAGAAACACAGAGCCCGAAATGAACCCAGAGGCAGCCAGTTCCCAGGACCTTGTTGCCATGCTGTCCCAGCACCAGGAGACTGTCCAACGCCACGAAGCCACCCTGGTTCAGCAAGAGGCCTTAATGGCTAGACATTCTCATCTTCTGTCGGAGATGCTGACTTCCATAAAGCAGATATCTGATCGACTTACCCCGGCAACAGTTCCCGTCCCAGTACCTCAGATTCACGTACCCATGGCAGTTAACCCTCTGGCTGAACCTCATCTTCCACCTCCCCAACGGTTCTCAGGTGATCCAAGTGCTTGTAAAGAGTTTCTCACCCAATGTTCTCTCTCCTTCGAGCTGCAACCCTCGTCGTTCCCCACCGACCGGTCTAAGATCGCATATATCATCACCCTGCTGTCGGAAAAAGCCCTGGCCTGGGCTACTGCTGTGTGGGATGCCCATAGTTCCTGCTGTGCCAGCTACTCTGCCTTTGCTGAGGAATTCCAACGAGTGTTTCAAGGCCCAAGCAGTGGTCCTGACTCAGCCAAACAGCTCCTGACTCTCCACCAAGGTCGGGGCAGCGTGACGGACTATGCCATCCAGTTCCGCACGGTGGCAGCAGCGAGTGGCTGGAACAACGAGGCGCTCACGGTGTGCTTTCTGAAAGGCCTTTCCGACACTATCCAAGATGAACTGGCCACTCGGAAACCACCGGACAATCTCGAGTCCCTGATCAAGTTGGCCTCACGCATTGACCAGCGTCTGAGAGAGAGAGAACTCAACCGTAGACCTCTAGCCCCTATCAGTCCCAGCTCCGAGTCCCCACCTTTATCCTCGCTGGCTCCACCGGAACCCATGCAGATTGGACGCATCTCCCAGGCTGAGAGAGACCGCCGGATGAGGGAGCGACGCTGTCTATATTGCGGCAAACCGGGCCATTTCCGTTCCACGTGTCACGGGCTCCAGGGAAACGCTCTGTCCCATACAGACCGGGGGGAACTGTAACGAGAAACATAACCTCCTCCCATCCGTCCAACTCCCGTCTGCTCATTCCAGTCATCCTTTCCTGGGACAACCACAAGCTTCACCTTCAAGCCTTGGTAGACTCTGGAGCCGCAGGTAACTTCATGGATGGTGTCTGGGCGAAGGAGAATGGCGTTCCCTCTGAACCTCTAAGTGACCCCATGAGGGTTACTACATTGGATGGAAGCCCTTTGGGATCTGGACTTGTCACTCATGTCACTACCTCCTTGCGACTTTCAGTTTCACAACACCAGGAATTGATGAACTTTCATTTGATCTCCTGTTCCGAGTTCCCTCTCGTCCTTGGATACCCCTGGCTTCACAGCCATAACCCTCACATCGAGTGGTCTGTGGGCACTATCAAGCAGTGGGGTCCTACGTGCCAAGCTACTTGTATTTTCCCGAATTCCCCGAGTTCTACTCCCGAGTCTTTAGAATCCATTGACCTGACCCGAGTTCCCGAGTGTTACCATGACCTCAAACTGGTATTTAGCAAACAGAGGGCCACCATGCTACCACCCCATAGACCTTATGATTGCCCCATCGAACTGTTTCCGGGCACTTGCCCCCAGGGTCGGATCTTTTCCCTATCTCCACCCGAACGAGCTGCTATGGATACCTACATCAAGGACGCTCTGGAAGCAGGCCTCATGCGTCCATCCACCTCCCCGGCGGGAGCAGGGTTTTTCTTTGTGGCCAAGAAAGACGGTGGATTACGTCCTTGCATCGACTACCGGGGACTCAATGCCATAACCGTCCGTAACCGTTACCCGCTACCCCTTATGGCCACAGCCTTCGAGCTGCTCCAGGAAGCAGTTGTTTTCACTAAGCTTGACCTGCGGAACGCATACCATCTTGTGCGGATCAGACCTGCTGACGAGTGGAAGACCGCTTTCAACACGCCTACTGGTCACTATGAATACTTGGTGATGCCCTTCGGCCTGACCAACGCCCCAGCGGTGTTCCAAGCGCTCATAAACGATGTTCTTAGGGATATGCTTAACATATTTGTGTTTGTTTACTTGGATGACATCCTCATCTTTTCGAGCTCTCTTCAAGAACACACAAAGCATGTCAGACAAGTACTCAAACGCCTCCTAGACAGCCATCTGTACGTTAAGCCGGAAAAATGTGAATTCCATTCATCCCGAGTACAATTCCTGGGATTTGTAGTGGAACCCGGTCGAGTCCAAATGGACCCCAGGAAGGTAGGGGCGGTAGCGGATTGGCCCACCCCCAAATCCGTTAAGGAAGTTCAGCGTTTCCTGGGCTTCACTAACTTTTACCGCAAGTTCATCAAGAACTTCAGCTTGGTGGCAGCCCCTCTCTCAGCTTTAACCAAGGGTGGCAATGCAAGGTTTTGTGGGGAAGAGAAGCTGAGACGGCCTTCCAAGGACTCAAGCAGCGCGTCCTCTGCTCCCATCCTGATACTACCGACTACGGATGAACCGTTTGTGGTGGAGGTAGACGCATCAGAGGTTGGTGTTGGAGCTGTCCTGTCTCAGAGGGGTGAAGACAAGAAACTTCATCCGTGCGCTTTCTTCTCACACCGGCTTACCCCGGCTGAGAGGAACTACGATGTGGGGGATCGTGAACTCCTAGCGGTTAAGATGGCATTGAAGGAATGGAGACACTGGCTCGAGGGGGCTTCTCACCCGTTTCAAGTGCTTACGGACCACAAAAATCTGGAGTATATCCAGCAGGCGAAGCGGTTGAACTCTAGACAAGCTAGATGGTCTCTTTTCTTCAATCGATTCCAGTTTATCCTCACCTATCGGCCCGGGTCGAAGAATCTCAAACCGGATGCCCTGTCCCGAGTCTACGCTCCTGCCATTTGAGATGACACGGACATGCCTGTCCTTCCTGCTGCTAAGATCGTGGCTCCGATCTCGTGGCAAGTTGAGGATACTGTGAGACGAGCTCAAGCTATTGAACCGGACCCGAAAGGAGGTCCTGCCAATCGGTTGTTTGTCCCCAAGGCAGTGAGGACTCAGGTCCTTCTGTGGGGGCACTCCTCTCGCCTCACCTGTCACCCGGGCGTAAGTCGCACCTTGGAGTTCATCCAGCGTAAGTTCTGGTGGCCTACCATAAGAGAAGACGTTGCCCTTTTTGTCAATGCTTGCCCAGTGTGCTGCCAGGCCAAATCTTCTCACCTCCTCCCGCAAGGACTCCTTCACCCTTTACCTGTTCCCCACAGACCCTGGTCCCATATCTCGTTGGACTTTATTACTGGCCTTCCTCCATCCCATGGCAATACTACTATCCTAGTCATAATCGACAGGTTTTCAAAGGCGGCCAGGTTCGTCCCTCTGACTAAGTTACCTTCTGCCAAGGAAACGGCTGAGTTGGTAATTAATCATGTGTTCCGAGTCTTCGGCATTCCTCAAGATATGGTTTCTGACAGAGGTCCCCAGTTCGCCTCTAGGTTTTGGAAGGCCTTCTGCCAACTCATGGGGGCTTCTGCCAGTCTATCTTCAGGGTACCATCCGGAGTCCAACGGCCAAACAGAGAGGATGAATCAAGAGCTGGAAACCACCCTCCGATGTATGACTCATAACAACCCGTCCACATGGTCGTCCTTCATTGTTTGGGCCGAATACGCGCACAACACCTTGCGCTCCTCCTTCACTGGTATGTCCCCGCACGAGTGTCAGTTTGGCTATGCCCCTCCATTGTTCCCGGACCAGGAGGCAGAAGTCAGAGTGCCTTCAGCCTTGAAGTTCGTCAGACGCTGCGGCTTATGTGGAGGAAGACCCGTCTTAATCTTATGCGTTCCTCACAGAGGTACCAACAACAAGCCAACAGACGTCGCCGTCCCGGGCCTACCCTGCGCCCCGGCCAGAGAGTCTGGCTCTCCACAAGAGACTTACCACTACGGGTGGAGTCTCGCAAGCTGTCCCAAAAATACATCGGTCCCTTTAAGGTTGCCAGGAGAGTTAACCCTGTTTCTTATCGCCTACACTTACCCAGATCCCTTAAGATTAATCCCACGTTTCACATTTCCTTATTAAAACCTGTTGTTTTTTTCTCCCCTTGTCCTGGCAGACCTCCCCCTCCGCCTCGTGTCATTGGAGGCCAGCCGGCTTATACCGTCCATCGGATACTGGATTCCCGCCGGGTGCAGCGGTCCTGGCAGTATCTGGTGGACTGGGAAGGCTACGGTCCCGAGGAGCGCTCCTGGGTTCCTGCCAAAGACATACTGGACCCTGACCTCATTCGTCAGTTCAGGGCCCTCCACCCTGAGAGAGCTGGTAGGAACGTCAGGAGCCGTTCCTAGGGGGGGGATTCTGTCAGGATTTGGCCAGGGTTGTTCCGGTTTTTGGTCACTAGATGCCCCCATTGTGCCTTTTGACCTTTTGTTTTCCCTTGATCCCCATTATTATTTGCACCTGTGCCTCGTTTCCCCTGATTGTATTTAAACCCTTTGTTTTACTCAGTTCTTTGCTCTGTGTTTGTATGTTAGCACCCAGCCCTAGTACTCTGTGAGCTCTTGTTGATCCCGGTGGACTCTCTTGTGGAGTTCTGTTTTTTGTTCTTGTTTGTTCTTGAGTATCTTTTGAGGCTTTTTGTGCTGTGCCTTCCACCTTGTGGATTTGCCTTTTTGTCTTGGAGGATTGCCTTTGTTCTTGTGGAATTCCTTTTGAGGTTGTGGAGTTACATGTTTTCCTGAAGAACTTCACTTTTTACTTCATTAAATACACCGTCTCAAGTACTGCTGTGTCTGCCTCATCTTCTGGGTTCTGCTGACTATTCGTGGCTCAGTTGGTTTAGTGACTGTTTCTCACTCCGGAGACCCGGGTTTGTAACCGGGTCCTGACAACTACAGCGACTGAAGTGACAGCATCACTCAACAAAGAGCTGCAGTTAGTTTCAGAGTGGGTGGCAAGGAAGAAGTTAGCCCTAACTAGACCTAAAAGCATTGTATTTGGAACAAAACAATCACTAAACCCTAAACCTCAACTAAATCCTGTAATAAATAATTTGGAAATTGAGCAAGTTGTGATGACTAAACTGCTTGGAGCAACACTAGATTGTAAACTGTCATGGTCAAAACATATTGATGCAGTAGTAGCAAAGATGGAGAGAAGTCTGTCAATAATAAAGTAATGCTCTGCCTTCTTAAACAAGGCAGGTCCTACAGGCCCTAGTTTTGTCATACCTAGACTACTGTTCAGCCGTGTGGTCAGGTGCAACAAAAAAGGACTTAGGAAAATTGCAATTGGCTCAGAACAGGGCAGGACGGCTGGCCTTTGGATGTACAAAGAGAGTTAATATTAACAACATGCATGTCCATCTCTCCTGGCTGAAAGTGGAGGAGAGATTGACTTCATCACTACTTTTATTATGAGAGGTATTGACATGTTGAATGCACTGAGCTGTCTGTCTCAACTAATGGCACAAAGCTCGGACACCCAATCATACCCCACAAGATACAGTGGGGCAAAAAACTATTTAGTCAGCCACAGATTGTGCAAGTTCGCCCACTTAAAAAGATGGGAGAGGCCTGTAATTTTCATCATAGGTACACTTCAACTATGACAGACAAAAAAATATCCAGAAAATCACATTGTAGGATTTTTAATGAATTTATTTGCAAATTATGGTGGAAAATAAGTATTTGGTCAATAGCAAAAGTTTATCTCCATACTTTGTTAAATACCCTTTGTTGGCAATGACAGAGGTCAAACGTTTTCTGTAAATCTTCACAAGGTTTTCACACACTGTTGCTGGTATTTTGGCCCATTCCTCCGGGCAGATCTCCTCTAGAGCAGTGATGTTTTGGGGCTGTTGCTGAGCAACACGGACTTTCAACTCCCTCCAAAGATTTTCTATGGGGTTGAGATCTGGAGACTGGCTAGGCCACTCCAGGACCTTGAAATTCTTCTTACGAAGCCACTCCTTCGTTGCACGGGCGGTGTGTTTGGGATTGTCATGCTGAAAGTCCCAGCCACGTTTCATATTCAATGCCCTTGCTGATGTAAGGAGGTTTTCACTCAAAATCTCACGATACATGGCCCCATTCATTCTTTCCTTTACACGGATCAGTCGTCCTGGTCCCTTTGCAGAAAAACTGCCCCAAAGCATGATGTTTCCACCCCAATGCTTCACAGTAGGTATGTGCATATGCCTAGGTTCCTGAAACGGGTCACGTATGTGCAATATGCATGCATTTTAGTGCACTAAATGGATTGTATTGATAGGGGGTTGACTTAAATATGAAACACACTTGTAATCTGAAGATCGACTTGCAGGTGCGTAGGAATTGTTGCATAATAGTTAATATTTTAAAAAAGCTCTGGCACTGTAGGTGGTTGCCGAATAGGTGTCCTTTCACCATAGATCGTAAGATGCCATGTAATGGAAGACATAGGCCACTCTAGTAAGTTTTGTTAGTTAGTTAGTTACTCTGGGTGAAATAAGCTTTGTTGGCAAGGGGGGGGGGGTATTTTCGCACCAATAAAGAAGTTGTGATAAAGACAAAGTGCTGGCCAGGAATTTAACGTCAACATAACTCTCCAATGATGCGGGACAATGGACGCTTTGTGCAAAGCTAAGCATAACCTTCCTTTGGTTAATGTGCACGTAATAGAGGGTAGTAAACTTTAACAGGACCAGGACGGAGAAGATTCCCCTGTGTCCTGTCCATCAGAAAGCCATGTTAAAACAAATGAGCAGGGAGAAACCTGTAAGAAAATACACCCTCGTAGCAATAAACACATTTTACATGACCATTTGCTTCAGTATCTGTACTGTAAAGTATCCTAACCTTTGTTAAGCCTTGATTTATAATGAAGAGAGAACGTGAAGAGAAAGTTATGTTCAGTATAATCTCGTCCACCTGCTGTCTCTCTCTCTGTCGAGCTGTCTGGATTCCGAGCACCTCAGAACAGGACTTGACTGGAAGCCGATGGCAAGAGCGGGCGAAACAACCGCTAGTATTAATTGGCTGATTTCTCCGTTCATCACCATCTTGCGCAACCCTTAGAACCTCCCCCTAAGTGTGCTAGATCTGAGGGCCAGCATTGTTTTTGTGTTTGTGTGCAACAAAGAGAACTCGGTTAACTTGCGCAACATGGATAAACTTTTTACTGGGATAGTCTTCTGCACAACCACATCATCTACTGCCTTTCAGGGCGTGTCTTTACTTTTTTTATTTGAAGACAGTAGTGTACAGTAGGGCCAGCCTTAGCCTTTTGGAGTCCATAATTGATATTTTGTTGGGGGCCCCCCCACCTCAAGGTAAAAACATTTTAGTGACCCCCCCTCTTGACGGAGGAGAGAGAGGTTTTTGTTATTCTCTTGCAATTCTACCAATTTTGCCATGGCGTAGAGAGAACATTTAGCGATTTTATAATAATTTCATGCAATTATACTAATTTTGACATGGGGTACATTTTTTGTTCTTTTTACAGCAAATGTCTTGCAATTCTAAAAATGTTGCCATAACTTATGCGATGTTAATATGATATCTGAGTGAGAGTGACTAACAAAATCGGTCGGGACCACTGGAGGTCAGGGCCCCTGGACACGTGCCCTTCATCCTTAGGTGGGAATTTGGCCCTAACTCGCGAGACTAATTTACATACTTTTTTACTGGCATGGGCTAATTGAGTGACTGTCAGTGACTGTCATAACAAGATGAAAACTGCTGATGCATAACCACATTTCTAAACTGTTTTTTTACTATTCTGATTACCTTTTGGTTGGGGCCACCTTTTTATTTCACCTTTATTTAACCAGGTAGGCTAGTTGAGAACAAGTTCTCATTTACAACTGCGACCTGGCCAAGATAAAGCACAGCAGTTCGACACATACAACAACACAGAATTACATATGGAATAAAGAAACATACAGTCAATAATACAGTCGAAAAAAGAATAGTCTATATACAGTGAGTGCAAATGAGGTAAGATAAGCGAGGTAAGGCAATAAATAGGCCACGGTGGCAAAGAAATTACAATATAGCAATTAAACACTGGAATGGTAGATGTGCAGAAGATGAATGTGCAAGTAGAGATACTGGTGTGCAAAGGCAAGATAAATAAATAAATACAGTATCGGGATGAGGTAGTTGGATGGGCTGTTTACAGGTGGGCTATGTACAGGTGCAGTGATCTGCGGGCTGGTTCTTAAAGCTAGTGAGGGAGATATGAGTCTCCAGCTTCAGTGATTTTCGTTCCAGTCATTGGCGGCAGAGAACTGGAAGGAAAGGCAACTAAAAGAGGAATTGGCTTTGGGGGTGAACTGTGAGATATACTTGCTGTAGCGCATGCTACAGGTGGGTGCTGCTATAGTGACCAGTGAGCTGAGATAAGGCGGGCATTACCTAGCAGATGACCTGGAGCCAGTGGGTCTGGCGAGGAGAATGAAGCAAGGGCCAGCCAACGAGAGCGTACAGGTTGCAGTGATGGGTAGTATATGGGGTTTTGGTGACAAAATAAATGGCACTGTGCTAGACTGCATACGATTTGTTGAGTAGAGTGTTGGAGGCTATTTTATAAATGACATTGCTGAAGTCGAGGATTGGTAGGATAGTCAGTTTTACGAGGGTATGTTAGGCAGCATGAGTGAAGGAGGCTTTGTTGTGAAATAGGAAGCCGATTCTAGATTTAATTTTGAATTGGAGATGCTTAATGTGAGTCTGGAAGGAGAGTTTACAGTCTAGCCATACACCTAGATATTTGTAGTTGTCCACATATTCTAAGTCAGAACCGTCCAGAGTAGTGATGCTGGACGGGCGGGCAGGTGCGGCAGTGATTGATTGAATAGCATGCATTTAGTTTTACTTGCATTTTAGAGCAGTTGGAGGCCATGGAAGGAGAGTTTTATGGCAATGAAGCTCGTCTGGAGGTTATTGTTATGGCTGCAATCCCGGTAACGGGATCGATATGAGAACGACCAGTGAAAATAGAGGGCGTCAAATTCAAACCACAGAAATCTCATAATTACGATTCCTAAAACATACATGTGTCTTATATCATTTTAAAGCTATTCTCGTTGTTAATCCCACCATAGTGTCCGATTTCAAATAGGCTTTTCAGAAAAGCACTACAAACGATTATGTTAGGTCTCCACCAAACCACAATAAACACAGCCATTTTCAAGCAAAATATAGCATTCACAAAAAGCATAAATAAAGATAAAATGAATCACCAACATTGAATTATCTTCATCAGATGACACTCATAGGACTTCATGTTACACAATACATGCATGTTTTGTTTGATAAAGTTCATATTTATATTTAAAAAAATCGGAGTTTACATTGACGCTTTAGATTTACTAGTTCCAAAAACATCAAGTGATTTTTGCATAGCCACATCGTTTGAACAGAAATACTCATCATAAATGTAGATGATAATACAAGTTATACACATGGAATTTTAGATATACCTCTCTTCTTGCGTCGAGCCATCCCGGATCCGGGATCGTGAATACAGCCTCAAGCTCATTACCATAACGCAACGTTAACTATTCATGAAAATCGCAAATGAAATGAAATTAATCTATTTGCTCTCAAGCTTAGCCTTTTGTTAACAACTCTGTCATCTCAGATTTTCAAAATATGCTTCTCAACCATTGCAAAACAAGCATTTGTGTAACAGTATTGATAGCTAACGTAGCATTTAGCGTTAGCATTCAGCAGGCAACATTTTCACAAAAAACAGAAAAGCATTCAAATAAAATCATTTACCTTTGAAGAACTTCAGATGTTTTCAATGAGGAGACTCTCAGATAGCAAATGTTCAGTTTTTCCTGAAAGATTATTTGTTTAGGACAAATCGCTCCGTTTTCTGCGTCACGTTTAGCTACGAAAAAAAAACTGTATCCAGGGTTGTGTAAATCTATCCGCAAGCTCATTAGCATAACACAACGTTAACTATTCATGAAAATCGCAAATGAAATTAAATTAATCTATTTGCTCTCAAGCTTAGCCTTTTGTTAACAACACTGTCATCTCAGATTTTCAAAATATGCTTTTGAACCATAGCTAAACAAGCATTTGTGTAACAGTATTGGTAGCCTAGCATAGGATTATGCCTCTATTTCAGCATGCAACATTTTCCACAAAAACCAGAAAAGAATTCAAATAAAATAATTTACCTTTGAAGAACTTCAGATGTTTTCAATGAGGAGACTCTGTTAGATAGCAAATGTTCCGTTTTTACAAAAAATATTATTTGTGTCGACTAATCGCTCCGTTTTGTTCATCACGTTTGGGTAAGAAAAAAAAGATATATAGATTAAGTCATTAAAACGCAAACTTTTTTCCAAATTAACTCCATAATATCGACAGAAACATGGCAAACCGATGTTTAGAATCAATCCTCAAGGTGTTTTTCACCCATCTATCGACGATAAAATCCATCTTGGCAGTTGACTTTCTCTTCTGAAGAAATGGAACGTGCATGGACCTACAGATTACGCATTAATTTCGAAACAGGACACCGGGCAGGACACCAGGTAAATGTAGTCTCTTATGGTCAATCTTCCAATGATATGCCTACAAACACGTCACAATGCTGCAGACACCTCGGGGAATAGACAGAAACCGCAGGCTCATTCCTGGCGCATTCACAGCCATATAAGGCATTGGAACACAGCGCCTTCAGAATCTGGGGCATTTCCTGTATGAAACTTCATCTTGGTTTTGCCTGTAGCATTAGTTCTGGGGCACTCACAGATCATATCTTTGTAGTTTTGGAAATGTCCGAGTTTTGTCTTTCCAAGGCTGTCAATTCCATGCATAGTCGAGCATCTTTTCTTGACAAAATATCTTGTTTAAAACGGGAACGTTTTTTTATCCAAAAATTAAAAGAGCGCCCCCTATCTCGAAGAGGTTAATGCAACCACTGTGTCAGATTTCAAAAAAGGTTTACAGAAAAAGCAACCCATGCAATAATCTGAGACAGCGCTCAGAACAGTAGCCAAATTAGCCTCCATGTTGGAGTCAACAGAAACCAGAAAATACATGATAAATGTTTCCTTACCTTTGATGAACTTCATCAGAATGCAGTCCTAGAAATCCCAGGTCCACAATAAATGCTTGATTTGTTCGAAAATGTTATTTATGTCAAATTAGCTATTTTGGTTAGCACGTTTTTGTAAACAATTCCAAAGTCACAACGCGCATCCACTATAACGTGACGAAATGTTCAAAAGTTCCGTAACAGTCAGTAGAAACATGTCAAACGAGGTACTGAATCAATCTTTAGAATGTTGTTTACATATATCTTGGATAACGTTCCAACCGGAGAATTAGAATGACTTCAGATGAGCGGTGGAACGCATGTCCTTCCCCTGTGAACGTGCCTGGTGAAAGCATGGTCCACTCATGGCTGTGGTGACTATTTCCTGTGTCAATCGACCCCACCTTCACATTAGTCATCAGACAAAGTTATCTTGACTGCTGACATCTAGTGGAAGGCGTAGGAAGTGAAAACTCATCCATATCTCGCTGTAATTTCAATGAAACCTTGGTTGAAAATCTGCCACCTCCAGAAAAAAAACAGGAAGTGGAATTTCTCAGGTTTTTGCCTGATATATGAGTTCTGTTATACTCACAGACATAATTCAAACAGTTTTAGAAACTTCAGAGTGTTTTCTATCCAATACTAATAATAATATGCAAATATTAGCAACTATGACTGAGGAGCAGGCCGTTTGATATGGGCACCTTTCATCCAAGCTACTCAATACTGCCCCTGCAGCCATAAGAAGTTAACTCCGTGTCCAAATAAGGGCCAGAAGTATACAGAATGGTGTTGTCTGCGTAGAGGTGGATCAGAGAATCACCAGCAGCAAGAGCGACATCATTGATGTATACAGAGAAGAGAGTCTGCCCGAGAATTTAACTCTGTCGCACCCCCTTGGAGACTGCCAGAGGTCCGGACAACAGGCCCTCCGATTTGACACACTGAACTATATGAGAGAAGTAGTTGGTGAACCAGGCGAGGCAGTCATTTGAGAAACCAAGGCTGTTGAGTCTGCCATTAAGAATTTGGAGATTGACATAGTCGAAAGCCTTGGCCAAGTCGATGAATACGGCTGCACAGTAATGTCTCTTATCGATGGCGGTTATGATATCGTTTCGGACCTTGAGCGTGGCTGAGGTGCACCCATGACCAGCTTGGAAACCAGATTACATAGCGGGGACGGTAAGGTAGGATTCGAAATGATTGGTGATCTGTTTGTTAACTTGGCTTTCCAAGACCTTAGAAAGGCTGGGGAAGATAGATATAGGTCTGTAGCAGTTAGGGTCTAGAGTGTCTCCCCCTTTGAAGAGGGGGATGACCGCGGCAGCTTTCCAATCTTTGGGAATCTCAGACGATACGAAAGAGAGGTTGAACAGGCTAGTAAATAGGGGTTGCAACAATTCCAGTAGATAATTTGAAAAAGAGAGGGTCCAGATTGTCTAGCTCAGCTGATTTGTAGGGGTGCCGATTTTGCAGCTCTTTCAGAACATCAGCTGTCCGGATTTGGGTGAAGGAGAAATGGGGAAGGCGAGTTCTTTGGGCGAGTTCCTGTGGGGAGTGCAGGGCTGTTGACCAGGGTAGCGGTAGCCAATGGCCAGCCGTAGAAAAATTGCTTTTTGAAATTCACATTTTTAGTGGACTTATTGGTGGTGACAGTGTTTCCTAGCCTCAGTGCAGTGGGCATCTGGGAGGAGGTGCTCTTATTCTCCATGGACTTTACAGTGTCCCAAAACTTTTCTGAGTTTGTGCTACAGGTTGCAAATTTTAGCTTGAAAAATCTAGCCTTATCTTTTAACTGCCTATGTATATTGGTTCCTAACTTCCCTGAAAAGTTGCATATCACGGGAGCTATTCGATGCTAATGCGGAACGCCACAGGATGTTTTGTGCTGGTCAAGGGCAGTCAGGTCTGGAGAGAACCAAGGGCTTTATCTGTTCCTTGTTCAACATTTTTTGAAAGAGGCATGCTTATTTAAGATGGTGAGGAAGGCACTTTTAAAGAATGCCCTGGCATCCTCTACTGATGGGATGAGGTGAATAGCGTTTGACAGTGATGAGGGGTGGTCGTTTGACCGCAGACCCATTACGGATGCAGGCAAAGCGGCAGTGATCACTGAGATCTTGGTTGATAACAGCAGAGGTGTATTTGGAGGTCAAGTTGGTTAGGATGATATCTATGAGCGTTCCCGTGTTTACTGATTTGGTGTTGTATCCGGTGGGTTCATTGATAATTTGTGTGAGATCGAGGGCACCAACCTGAGATTGTAGGATGGCCAGTTTGTTATGCATGTCCCAGTTTAGGTCACCTAGCAGTACGAACTCTGAAGATAAATGGGGGGCAATCAGTTCACATATGGTGTCTATGGCACAGCTGGGGGCAGAGGGTGGTCTATAGCAGGCGGCAACGGTGAGAGACTTGTTTCTGGAAAGGTGGATTTTTAAAAGTAGAAGCTCGAATTGTTTGGGTACAGACCTTGATAGTAAGACAGAACTCTGCAGGCTATCTCTGCAGTAGATTGTAACACAGCCCCCTTTGGCAGTTCTATCTTGTCGGAAAATGTTATAGTTGGGGATGGAAATTTCAAGGTTTTTGGTGGTCTTCCTGAGCCAGGATTCAGATATGGCTAGGACATCCGGGTTGGCAGAGTGTGCTAGGGCAGTGAATAAAACAAACTTAGGGAGGAGACTTCTAATGTTAACATGCATGAAACCTAGGCTTTTACGGTCACAGAAGTCAACTAATTATGGCGCCTAGGGAATGGGAGTGGAGCTAGGCACTGCATGGCCTGGATTAACCTCCACATCACCAGAGAAGCAGAGGAGGAGTACGATAAGGTTACGACTAAAGGCTATAATAACTGGTCGTCTAGTACATTCAGAACAGAGAATAAAAGGAGCAGATTTCTGGGCATGGTAGAATAGATTCAAGGCATAATGCACAGACAAAGGTATGGTAGGATGTGAATAGAGTGAGGGTAAACCTGTGCATGGAGTGACAATGAAAGAGATATTGTCTCTAGAAATTATTTTTAAGCCAGGTGATGTCACTGCATGTGTGGTAGGTGGAACTAAAGTGTTAATTAAGGTGGATGGGCATTCAGGGGACGACGTGATGACGATGCCAGTTGAGAAAACCCCATTTGGGCGAATCACGGTGGTCCAGTCATGATGGGTCGGCGGGGGTCCAGGCCAGTTTGCAAAATAGGTATTGTAGCCCAAGGAGTGGCTGATGGATCTCTTTGGCTAGCCAGAAGATGGGCCGAGCAGATGGGCCTAGCAAGGCTAGCTCCAGGCTAATTGGTTCTTGCGTCGGGACAGAGACGTTAGCCAGGAGCGGCCACTCGAATAGCAGCTAGCGAGCTGTGATGATCCAGGTGAAATAAAAGGTTCAGAGCTTGCTGTAGGAATCCTGAGATTCCCAATGAAAAACAAGTCCGATTTGGTTTGAGTCACTCTGTGCAGACTGGCGAGAGTTGTCTGTGCTAGAGGTAGCTGATGACCACTAGCAGTGGCTAGCTGGCACTTTTAAAGAACCTGGGGCCGGCTCTGGTGTACAGTGTACATCATGTTACAGGACGGCAAGCAGAGTTACGCTGGCTAGTTATTAGCATTATGGCAATATGTTGTACTACCTCGGGTTCCGTGGCACCATAACAAACACTTTTCCTGCCTCATAGTTGTGTGATTAGATCAGAATTGTAATTGATTATCATGTCACTCAGCAAATCCACACCCTCTGAGTCCCAAACAGTCCCACATTGTTACCAGGCTCTATGCGCAACAATTCGAGCCTGGGGACAAGGTTATGTTCATTATCAACTACATCATTACCAGTGGAGTTGTTTACCCTGCTGTAAAGACACACTCCTCAATCTGCTCCCATCCACAAAGACCAATAAGCTGTAAAGCGTAAAGTGAGAGGTGGGTCTTGGCAATTTCTGAGAGCGGCAGGGTAGCCTAGTGGTTAGAGCGTTGGACTAGTAACCAAAAGGTTGCAAGTTCGAATCCCCGAGCTGACAAGGTACAAATCTGTCATACTGCCCCTGAACAGGCAGTTAACCTAGGCCGTCATTGAAAATAAGAATTTGTTCTTAACTGACTTGCCTAGTAAAATAAAAATAATAAATTAAAAATGAGATACTATAACTCTGTGGTAACGGTTCCCCAAAACCAGGGGGCAGTTGACATTGAATGTAAATAACTCTGTTGCAGTTATATTACATGTCAAGAAGTCCCACCCTTCAGTTTACAAACACACATATTATGGCCTCACTGGGTGGAGGCAGAGATTTAGGAGTGGTGCTTTAAAGTCTTGTGGAGATGTTGGACATACAGTATAACATGCAGGACAAGGCCATATCATATGCTGATGGGTATCACTTGCTGTCATTTCTGTAGTGATTCTCTCCCAGAGTGCTTTCATTCAGGATGTTCTCTCTCTCTCTGTCTCTCTCTCTCTCTGCTACATTTAGAAGGCATTATGAGGAGGCAAACAGAAAATAGAGGGAATAAATCAAGGCCTCTTGGCAACCACTACCCTACAATAACAACAGCACAGGGAGCAGAAGAAAGGAAGGAAGGAAGGAGAGAGAGACGCGGACTGTGATGACACCGTTTGAGGGAGTATGAAAAGTTAGAGGGACACTTTAGGGAAAGAAAGAGTAAAATAGACAGAAAAAAAGAGATCTGTCATTCTCTGACATGTACAGTATAGAGTATACACTGTATATTTAGAAAAAGAAAGACAGAAAGACACACTGCCTCTACTGTAGGACCCACTTTGTCAAATTAGATAGCCTCTTTAGCATGTTCGTCCAAACAGCCAGAGGAGAGGAAAGAAAGAAAGAATAATTAACGACAGAATGCCACTTATTACGGACAAAAAACATCCACATGTCTCTCCATCACACACACACACACACACACACACACACACACACACACACACACACACACACACACACACACACACACTAAATGGTGAAATTAATGAATTAGTAACTCGACGATTTATTCCGGTTTAATAGAGTCTCCATACAGAATGTTCCTAGCCCGACAAAACGAGCAAACAAGTCACAGAGTGACAGTGATATCCATTATGTGTTTAATTATCTTCAAAGTTCGAGTGAAGGGCATTTCTTCTGCTAATGGGAAGACCGAGCTAAGTGCGACGACGACGGCACTTTTAAAACACTTCTGAACAAAGCTGAGTGACTAGTAGCGTTGGTTCGGCTCAGGGTTTGACAGGCAAGTGAACACTTAAATTACCCTAAATTGGTGCAATCAGAGTCCTCATCATCAGAAAATATCCAACATTGTTGTTATTTAATTCTTGTTTTTTTTCATTTCCATGTCAAATTTGGCGATACTAATTCATTTTGCCTTTTAGGCAGCGTTGAAACAAGCCTAAATGATTGGAGTATTCAGGATGAAAAGGGTTGAGTGATGGATCGACTTGGTCTCAAATGTCAATCCAGAGTAGGCTTGATTGCATTGCGTTAAGTGGTGATTCTGTGATTTTGGTAATGGAATAATTTAGCCCGATCAAGAGTTGACTTTCTCATACATAGGCATATTTGACTTAACTTTTATACGGGGTTTTGCTAAAACCTCTATGCCAAGGTTAATAAAACAAACACTGTCTTTGGTGTCCCATTTAAATCTGAAAGTTTATGGTTTGGAAAAAGTGGTGTTAGGAAGGGGGACCTGAAGGCAAGCGATTACAAAAGCTGTAGCTGATGCTTCACAATTCGGAATGGCTCTCTAACCAACAAGTATTTATCATTTTTAAGCTGAAAAGCATGAAAAATGACACTCTCCCCCCTTCTTTACACTCATCTCTCCATTTTATCACTCCAAAGCCCATCTGTAGGTTTGCAATAAGTTACATTTAAGGCCCTGAGTGACTGAGATGTTGCTAAATGTTGTTATTTATTTGCAGTCAACGATTAAGCTAGGGCTGAGAGCATTGAATGGCAGCATCTGCCGAGAAGCCACAGAGAAACTGGGTTGCCATCAAAAAGACTGCCCCATGGCCCTGCATATTTTCTGATTTCCACTCCTCCATTTTTTCTCTCTCTCTCTCTCTCTCTCTCTCTCTCTCTCTCTCTCTCTCTCTCTCTCTCTCTCTCTCTCTCTCTCTCTTTCTCCCTTTTTCTCTCTCAGACACACACTCATACACGTCTCACAAGCATGCGCACGCACACAAGCACCAAGACAAGCAGAAGCTTCATTGAGAAATGGTCACCAGAATCACCAAAGTTAGAGGGTACGATACAGGACTGCTTTGTTAGCGCTGATAGGAATATGTATCGAGACCTCGCCGATAACACTGACGAGCTAACCACCTCAGTCACCAGCTTCATTAGAAAAAGCATCTGGGACTTTGTACCCACGGTGAGGATTCGCTGCTTCCCCAATCAAAAGCCCTATTGCATCTTGCCTATGCCGCTCTGTCATTGCTCATCCATATATTCATATTTATATATTCATTTTCCATTCCTTTACTTAGATTTGTGTGTATTAGGTGGAATTGTTAGATTACTTGTTAGATATTGCTGCACTGTCGGAACTAGAAGCACAAGCCTTTTACTACGCTCGCAATAACATCTGCTAACCATGTGTATGTGACCGATAACATTTGATGTGATTTGATTTGATTAACACGGAGGTTGGCGCTAAACTAAAGAACAGGGCTACCGCACACAGAGCTATTGTAGACAACCCTGATACTACGGCCGAAGACAGAAATAAGTACAAGAATGACCTCCGCAGAGTCATCAAGTGAGCAAAGGGACAGTATAGGAATAAGGTGGAATCATATTTCACAGGCTCCGACGCCTGATGCTTGTGGCAGGGGCAACAGTCCATTATGGATTACAAATGAAGACCCAGCCGTGATCTGCCTAACGATGCTTCTTGTGGCAGACCAGGCGGTTTTGGTCAAGACATTAACACAGATCAGACACGGACAGAGTTGGATTAGCTTGGTTTCAAGGGTGTTTATTTAAATAACAAACAAAGGTATCCTCAGGGATACTGTCTTCTGGGCCTCGGGGTCTTGCTGTATCCTGGAGGAACCATACTAAGTTCCCTCCATTATCCCTGGGATTGAGCACGACTATACGAGAGTAACCTCTCTTCTCTCCCAAGTCCCCTCTCCCGTGTGCTGCCCTTCTGGCAGCTTTATGGGACTCGTCCAGCTGGTGAGAAATCAGCCCCCTGATTACGCACCAAGCACAATCAGCACCAATTAGTCCTGGCAGGAGAGCCCGTCGAGACCTTGTACGTCCAGCAGAGAGAGCCATCGCCTTGTGATGTAGACTACGTCTGTCACCAGGCCTTGACGAGTCTCCCTCTGGTGGCTGACCTGCTGTACGCCGAACTCTCTACCAGACGAACTCAATGCATTTTATGCATGCTTTGAGAACAAGAACATTGGGCCAGGTGTGAGGGCCGTCACCGACTAAGAGGACTGGGTGATCTCGCTCTCCAAGGCCAACGTGAGAAGGGGCTTTAATCAGGTCACCCACAAGGCCGCGGGCCCCAGCGGTAAAGTCCCAGGGTTCTCAGAGCATGAGCAAAACAGCTGGCAGTTATATTCACGGTAAATTTCAACCTCTCCTTGTACCAGTCTGTAATGCCCACATGTTTTAAACAATCATCCCTGTTCTTAAGAACTCTAAGGCTTCATGCCACGTTGATTAATATCCTGCAGCACTCACTTCTGAAATGATGAAGTGTTTGAGAGGCTGGTTATGGCACACATTAACTCCACAATCACAGCCAACCTAGACCCACTACAAATTGCATACCGCCCAACAAATCCATAGATGACCCCAATCTCAATTACTCTCCACACTGCCCTCAACCAACTAGATAAGAGGTATACCTATGTGAAAATGCTGTTCATTGACTACAGCTCAGCGTTCATCAAATCAAATCAAATGTATTTATATAGCCAATTGTACATCGGCTGATATCTCAAAGTGCTGTACAGAAACCCAGCCTAAAACCCCAAACAGCAAGCAATGCAGGTGTAGAAGCACGGTGGCTAGGAGAAACTCCCGAGAAAGGCCAAAACCTAGGAAGAAACCTAGAGAGGAACCAGGCTATGAGGGGTGGCCAGTCCTCTTCTGGCTGTGCCGGGTTGAGATTATAACAGAACATGGCCAAGATGTTCAAATGTTCATAAGTGACCAGCATGGTCAAAAAATAATCATCACAGGCAGAACAGTTGAAACTGGAGCAGCAGCACGGCCAGGTGGACTGGGGACAGCAAGGAGTCATCATGCCAGGTAGTCCTGAGGCATGGTTCTAGGGCTCAGGTCCTCCGAGAGAGAGAAAGAAAGAGATAATTAAAGAGAGCATACTTATATTCACACAGGACACAGGATAAGACAGGAGAAGTACTCCAGATATAACAAACTGACCCTAGCCCCCCGACACATAAACTACTGCAGCATAAATACTGGAGGCTGAGACAGGAGGGGTCAGGAGACACTGTGGCCCCATCCGATGATACCCCTGGACAGGGCCAAACAGGAAGGATATAACCCCACCCACTTTGCCAAAGCACAGCCCCCACACCACTAGAGGCATATCTTCAACCACCAACTTACCATCCTGAGACAAGGCCGAGTATAGACCACAAAGATCTCTGCCACAGCACAACCCAAGGGGGGGCGCCAAACCAGACAGGAAGATCACATCAGTGACTCAACCCACTCAAGTGACGCACCCCTCCTAGGGACGGCATGAAAGAGCACTAGTAAGCCAATGACTCAGCCACTGTAATAGGGTTAGAGGCAGAGAATCCCAGTGGAAAGAGGGGAACCGGCCAGGCAGAGACAGCAAGGGCGGTTCGTTGCTCCAGAGCCTTTCCGTTCACCTTCACACTCCTGGGCCAGACTACACTCAATCATATGACCCACTGAGGAGATGAGTCTTCAGTGAAGACTTAAATGTTGAGACCGAGTTTGAGTCTCTCAAATGGGTAGGCAGAACATTCCATAAAAATTGAGCTCTATAGGAGAAAGCCCTTTCTCCAGCTGTTTGCTTAGAAATTCTTCTTAGGAGGCCTGCGTCTTGTGACAGTAGCGTACGTGTAGGTATGTATGGCAGGAACAAATCAGAGAGATAGGAAGGAGCAAGCCCATGTAATGCTTTGTAGGTTAGCATTAAAACCATTCATCACCATTCTCCATTCCAAGCTCGTCACCAAGCTTAGGACCTCCCTCTGCAACTGGATCCTAGACTTCATGACGGGCCGACCCCAGGTGGTGAAGGTAGGCTACATCCCCTCCACCATGCTGAACCTTAACTCCAGGGTCCCACAGGGGTGTACATAGTCCGTTCCTGCACTGCCTGTTCACCCACGACTGTGTGGCTTTGTACGACTCCAGCACCATTATCAAGTTCGCTGACGACACGACGGTAGTATGCCTGATCCCCAGCGTCAATTAGTCAGCCTACTACCTCTCCCTCAACGTCAGCAAGACCAAGAAGCTGATCTTGGACTACAGGAAACAAGGGGACGAGCACACCCCCATCCACATCAACTCAGCGGCAGTGGAGCAGGTAGACAGATTCAAGTTCCGCTGTGTCCAAATCACTAAAGACTTCAAATGGTCCAAACACACACGCACAGTCTTGAAAAAGGCGTGACAGTTCCTTTTCCCCCTCAGGAGGTTGAAAAAGTTTGGCATGGTCCCTCAAATCCTGAAAAGGTTCTACAGCTGAGCCATTGGGAGCATATTGACATACTGAGAATAGCACCGCCCTTGATTGCATGGCGCTAGAGAGGGTTGTGCGGACAGCCCATTACATCACTGGGGCCGAGCTCCCTGCCATCCAGGACCTCTATATCAGGCGGTGTGAAAAAAGAAGGCCCGGAAAATTGCCAAAGACCCCAACCACCCAAGCTGTAGACTATTTTCTCTGCTACCGCACAGCATAAGTTACCGCTGCATCAAGTCTGACACCAACAGGCTATTGAACAGCTTCTATCCCCAAGCAATACGACTGATAAATAGCTAATAAAATAGCTACACAAACTATCTGAGTTAAGCTTGTATCTTTATTGACCTTTAATTTCAGTATTTGCACTGTCTTTATGCACACTCACAGGGCCAGACAGACTCACACACTGTCACTCCAACATACATCATGTTCTCACTCACAGATAATATACAGATACATTTATACTGACTCTACACACATGCACACCCACTCACATAAAAGCTGCTTCTACTCTGTTTATCTTATATCCTGTTGCCTAGTCACCTTACCCTATAACTCCATCACTCCATGTAAATATGGTATTGTAACTGACTTTTTCAATATTTCCTGTATATAGTATGTTTACTTACTTACATATATTGTGTAGTTCATATTTCTTATTCTTATTTCTTATTTTTTCTAGTAATACATTGTTTTTTATTATTGCTTGGATGGGTTTTGAGTTTGCAAGAAAGGCATTTCACTGTACTTGTGCATGTGACATTAAAACACACACAAAAACGCACATGCACGCACGCACGCACACACACACACACACACACACACACACCATTCTCTAAATGGTGAAATTAATTCGTAACTAGCCGGTTTATTTCCATTTAATAGAGTCTCCATACAGAATGTTCCTGGCCCGACAAATGAGCAAACAAGTCACAGAGTGACAGTGATATCCATTATGTGTTTAATTATCTTCAAAGTTCGAGTGAAGGGCATTTCTTCTGCTAATGGGAAGACCGAGCTAAGTGCGACGACGACGGCAAAGCACTTTCAAACACGTCTGAACAAAGCTGAGTGACTAGTAGTATTGGTTCGGCTCAGTGTTTGACAGGCAAGTGAACACTTAAACACCTTAAATTGGCGCAATCAGAGTTCTCATCATCAGAAAATATCCAACATTGTTGTTATTTATTTATTGGCTTTTTCATTTCCAAGTCAAATTGGGGCAGTGCTAATTACCATTTTGCCTTTTAGGCAGCGTTGAAACAAGCCTAAATGATTGGAGTATTCAGGATAAAAAGGGTTGAGTGATGGATCGACTTGGTCTCAAATGTCAATCCAGAGTAGGCTTGATCGCATTACGTTAAGTGGTGGTTCTGTGATTTTGTTAATGGTATAATTGAGCCCAGATCAAGAGTTGACCTTCTCATACATAGGCATATTTGACTTAACTTTTATACAGGGTTTTTCTAAAAAAGACTCTAGGCCAAGCTCTGACTCTAGGCCAACACTGTCTTTGATGTCTCTTGTAAATCTACAGGTTTATGGTTTGGAAAAAGTGGTGTTAGGAAGGGGGACCTGAAGGCAAGCAAAAACAAACTCTTTAGCTGATGCTTCATAATTCTGAACTGTTCTCCAACTAACAAGTACTTATCATTTTTAAGCTTGAGCGTGATAAATTACACTCTTCAACTAACAAGTACTTATCATTTTTAAGCTTGAGCGTGATAAATTACACTCTTCCGCATTATTCAGTTTCAATTCTATCACTGAGTGACTGAGACGTTGCTATTACTGTATATATATTTTTTGAGGCAGCATCTGCCGAGAAGCCACAGAGATGCCATCAAAGATACTGCCCCATGGCCCTGCAAATGTTCTGATTTTCACTCTTCTATTTCTCTCTCTCTGTTTCTCTCTCTTTATCTGTTTATTTATTTATTTTTATTTATGTTACCTTTATTTAACTAGGCAAGTCAGTTAAGTCAGTTATGAACAAATTATTATTTTCAATGATGGCCTAGGAACAGTGGGTTAACTGCCTGTTCAGGGGCAGAACGACAGATTTGTACCTTGTCAGCTCGGGGATTTGAACTTGCAACAAACTGTAACTAGTCCAACGCTCTAACCACTAGGGTACCCTGCCGCCTCTCTCTTATACACATACACCTCTCTCTCTCTCTCTCTCTCTCTCTCTCTCACACACACACACACACACACACACACACACACACACACACACACACACACACACACACACACACACACACACACACAGGCTTACTTACTCTCTCTTAAACTGTCCATCTCTTTATTTAAATATTTCCTCAATATCATAATGAATGACATTAGCTTGCTTTTGGGTGTTTTTTTTTATTTGTCTATTTGCCTCTAATGACCTGTGAACACAGTGCAGATCTCTCCTGAGGTCAAGCAAAGCAGGCTAACATGTAATAGCTTTTTTCCCACAAAAGCCTTGACTGGGCCTCTACATGTGGCTTTCAGATCTAACACAAATCTTTATTTAAACCCATTCAGGCGCCTGTCTCTCATTGACTGCTACACCCCCCATCCCCACCACCATCGCTGCCTGCCTGTAACCTCTCCCACTCAATACAGACGCTACCTTTCTTTCAGTAATATCTCTTTTGAGAGTTTTCGTTTTTCATATAGGGTGGGGGGGTTGGTTAGATTAGAGGACTGGAGAGGTGGGATGTTGGGAGTGTGCAGAGAGTATGGGGCTATAGGAGCAAGGATGTATTGAAAGGGCAGTGGGAAATGTGTGGCATCAATCTTTGATATGCTTTGAGGCCACTTGAAATCAATTTCACCTCGGCCGCTCCTCAGCTAATCATGTGGCATAGGGCGGGCAGTGTGCCAAGCCTGTGGACCTTAATGGAGAGAGAGCCAATCATACAGACACAGGGAAATGCTGCACTAGAGCAGATACAGCAGCCTGGGTCCATCTGAAACGATGATGCTATAAGGATCCTATTCCATTTAACTGGATACTGGCTGTATACTCAATAAATTAAAGTTGAGATTCATAAATAACAAAATGCTATTTGCGGTGTAAACAAAAAGATGCCTGAAGTAGTTCAAGCATGCTTTCCTATAGGACAATAATATATATATTTTTTGTTGTTGTCGATTACTGTTGTTAAAAGTGTTGATAAAACTGGGGACCACTTCATGTAATGCCTGTGGTTACCTGCAAGATATAATAATACATTATAGTTAAATTAAATACATTACAGCCTTTTTTAACCCTTGTGTTGTCTTAAGGGTAAAAAATGACCCGCCACTATGTTTAACAGCAGAGAAAACCCCCTAAATTATATTTTTTCATTGTGAAATTGTATGACTTTTCCTAGAGTGACCCCAACATTAGAAAAAGTGAAACATCGCCTCTGTTCATATTTCCATGAAAGCTGTACACCACCAGAGTACAAAGATGGTTTTAGGGTCCTTTTTGACCCGGCAGTTATAAAATAATTCATACACCACATGAACCACAAAGACACACACACACACACACACACACACACACACACACACACACACACACACACACACACACACACACACACACACACACACACACACACACACACACGCACAAATTAGAAATTGAGATTGTGTGCTACTGATTGAACTCAGACAAAACTAAAACATTCTTGTTCATGTGCAGCATCTCCCCCCCATGACCCCACACACGACTCAAAATAAAAACAATTTCAGACAATATAAATGTATTGAAAGCATTGTTTACTAATGGGGAATGCAGTCAGAAGCTATAAAGGTGCTGCAGATGACAGTCCCCCCAGTTCTCTCTTTGCTGAAGCCATGAGTGCACGTTTCAGTGCCCAACAGGTCATAGATATGATTTTTTCAGATGTCCAGTAGGAACAAGAGAACAATGATTTAGAAGAGGAGGACGTATCTGAAGTAGAAGATGAGGAATAATACAACCCAGAGCACGATGCATTATCTTCAGATGAAGAAGAAATCCCCCAAGCTGAAAGAGAGACAAAGAACAGCAAAATAACATGGTCCTCGTCACCATTTGACAACCAGGGAAGGATGGCAGCACAACATGTCATAAGGACGACCCTGGGGCCCACCCTGGGGCCCACCCTGGGGTCCACCCTGGGGCCCACCCTGGGGTCCACCCTGGGGCCCACCCTGGGGCCCACCCTGGGGCCCACCCTGGGGTCCACCCTGGGGTCCACCCTGGGGCCTACCCTGGGGTCCACCCTGGGGCCCACAAGACATGCAGTTGCCCATGCATAGGACATAGCCTTAACATTCTACATGTTCATCACACCAGCCATCGAAAAAATCATCCTAGAGATGGATTTTTTTTGTCAATGATCAACACAAAATGTATTTATGGAAAATAAAATACTAACATATCTTGATTAGATAAGTATTCATCCCCCTGGGTCAATACATGTTACAATCAACTTTGGCAGTGATTACAGCTGTGAGTCTTTCTGGGTAAGCCTCTTAAGAGTTTTGCACACCTGGATTGTACAATATTTGTCCATTATTCTTTTTTAAATGTATTATTCAAGCTCTGTCAATTTAGATGTTGATCATTGCCAGACAGTCATTTTCAAGTCTTGCCGCAGATTTTCAAGCTGACTTAAGTCAACACTGTAATTAATACACTTAGGAACATTTAATGCCATCTTGGTAAGTAACTCCAGTGCATATTTGGCCTTGTGTTTTAGGTTATTGTCTTGCGGAAAGGTTTATTTGTCTCCCAGTGTCTGTTGGATAGAAGATTGAACCAGGTTCTCCTGTAGGATTTTGCCTATGCTTAGGTCTATTCTGTTTATTTGTATCCTAAAAAAGCTCCCAAGTCCTTGCTGATAACAAGCATACGGATAACAAGATGCAGACACCACTATGCATGAAAATTTGAAGAGTGGTACTCAGTAGTGTGTTGTGTTGGATTTGCCCCAAACATAACACTTTGTATTCAGGACAAAAAGTTTATGTCTTTGCCACATTTTTTTTGCAGTCTGACTTTAGTGCCTTTTTGCAAACAGGATGCATGTTTTGGAATATGTTTTATTCTGTACAGGCTTTCTTCCTGTCATTTAAGTTATTATTGTGGAGTAACTAGAATGTTGTTGATCCATCCTCAGTTTTCTCATATCACAGCCATTCAATTCTGTAACTGTTTTAAAATCACCAATTGCCTCATGGTGAAATCCCTGAAAACATGCATTTCTCTCTTGCAATCGAGTTAGGAAGAATGCCTGTATCTTAGCAGTGACTAGGTGTATTGATACATCATCCAAAGTGTAACTAAAATGGATGTATGCTTCTTTCTTTTTTACCCATCTACCTAGGTGCCCTTCTTTGTGAGGCATTGGAAAACCTCCCTGGTCTTTGTGATTGAATCTGTGCTTGAAATTCACTGTTTGACTGAGGGACTTTACAGCATCCAGAAAAGTGGATTGGCAGTATAGGCATATGTCTATTGTCTCATTGACATATGTTACAATATTCCTGGTAATGGTTCATTTTGATATATATAAAGAGGAATAAAATAATGTATTAGGGTGTGGTGCCTGGCCGTGCATACAATTTGAGGCTAACTGTAATTATGCATTCCTAAGGTACTATGCTTTCTGCTGTCATTTAAAAAAACATCCAAATGACAACAAATGTGTTATGGTAGATTTTGATGAAGACATCTTTAAGATATAAATGTTGACTATTTCAGACTCACATAATGGTTGTTTTTGTTCTCTAAAGTAATAATGAAAATTACAACAAAAGTATAATTTTTGTGTTCAGCCAAGCCTTTCCTTTCAAAATGGCTATCCATGTTTGGCTATCCATGTTTGGCTATCCATGTTTGGCTATCCATGTTTGGCTATCCATGTTTGGCTATCCATGTTTGGCTATCCATGTTTGGCTATCCATGTTTGGCTATCCATGTTTGGCTATCCATGTTTTGACCGAAGACATACAACTTACAGACTTTTGCTAATATGTTCAGTCTCTCCAAAAAGCTTGTCCATTTCATGTAACATCCATAACGCTTCTTATTTGGTTTATTTCTCCAACATGCCAATATTTAAAAGTCCGCTTTTTGGGGTGTACACTTGCCCCAAGGGGTACTATAGACACACACATCAAAAGTTTCATTTCTATCTGATTTGTCTGTGAGACATTAAAGTTGTGATTTTGCGTGCGAGTCCGTTACGCTGGAATCACCCAGTAGTGATCTGCTTCTGTAAGCAAGGTTGTTTGATGCATGAAAATAGGCATTCATGTTTGTAGCTTAGTTTAACTTCTCTTTAGGTGACAGTCTATGCTTTATTGTGCAGTTTACTGCTTGTATGAAGCATTTATGAGGATTGTAATGTGTGGAGATCATCAAACATTTACACGAAAAAACACATGAGAATAAAGATGGTCATAAAAGAGAATGCAATGTGTCTATATTCAGATCTGTGGCATAGTGCATTATTAGAATGTATATGAACAGGTCATGTCTCTTTCTAACCATCGGCCCACACCGGGTTGATCACCATACTTATTTATGTATGGTGAGACTTTAGTGAGTCAACACTGTGCATGGCACATTGTGGTAATGGTGCATATGTACTCCGAGCACGGTCTCTTTGTTTGTTTCATTGACTTATTTATTCTGTCCATCGACTGTGTTGCCTGTAGCCCAGGCTTTCTTTTTTCCTTTTAAATCACCAGCTCCTAATTATCTGTCACATTTTCTGCTATCCAATGCCAAAGACACACAATGACCAATAATTACCCCTGTAGGCAGCATCTATCAACTCCCTGACATTAAATCTCTCTCTCTATCTCTCTCTCTGTCTGTCTTTCTCTCTCTGTCATCATCTCTCCATCTATTTCTCCCTCCCTCTCTCTCTATATATATATGTTTTTCTGTCTCCCTTTCTCTCTACCCTATTCCCTCCATATCCCTCTCTCTCCTTCTCCCTCCGTATCCCCCTGTCTCTCTCTATCTCAATATCGTGCTGCTGGGGAGTCTTAGGCAGAAATGCATCCCTTGGAAACAGTGCTCAGGCATTTCACTCATTCGTTCTTCCATCTTCCCTTTGTCTTAAACTATTACACACAGAACCGCACTCAGGAGGAGATATTTGATGTGTGTCACGTTGAAAAGCCAAGCGGCCTTGACGTGGGAGAGAACGAGGACCTGTCAGAGAGACTGGTACATGGGGAAAATGGAATGCCAAACTATTACAAGTGAATATCATATTGCAGCCATTTTATTTGTTTGTTACTAAAATGGCTGCTGAAGATCTGTAAGAGTCACATTCTGTATGGCAACACTGAGAAAATCATGTTTTTCATATAATTGGATGATATTTGGATGAAACCAGTTCAAAGTAGGTTGGCCCAAGAATGAAAAAATACTGTAGCTTGTACATTGATAAAGTTTAATCATAAAGTTACTTGTACCCCTCCCCTGTGCCGAACACTTGGATTCAGGGGGCAGGCATTACCAAGGACTTACTTCCGGCTTTATGCAACATCATATAAAATCAGAAATGTAACACACCAATGGTAGCATCTTATCATCTTAACTAATTTAAATATGTTCTGCCATAAAACCTTCATCAAGTGTGCCTCAACTTTGCTTTGTCTTTGTTTACAAACCATAAGCTAGCTACTTGTAGCTTTGGTCGTTCGTTTTGCTTGAGCTACTTGTAGCTAGCTCAAGCAAAACGAACGGCCAAAGATACTGGTAACTGGTGGCGTGACTCTTAGTAAGCAAGCTACTTACCAGCATGCAGGCAAAAGCACACTGTGTTGTGACTAGATGCCATAGTGTAAAATTAATCTTACTCTATTTTTAGAAGAATGAAAAATCTGACAGCAGTGGCTACTTTTCATTTCAGGTGGACAGGCTGCACCAAAAAGTATGATCATGTCACACGTGTGCAGTGCACATTTTGATTGAAGTCAATGTAAGCTAAATATTGCGTGTCTGTCTATGGCACTGATTTCTCTCTCTCTCTCTGTGTGTGTGTGTGTGTGTGTGTGTGTGTGTGTGTGTGTGTGTGTGTGTGTGTGTGTGTGTGTGTGTGTGTGTGTGTGTGTGTGTGTGTGTGTGTGTGTGTGTGTGTGTGTGTGTGTGTGTGTGTGTGTGTGTGTGTGTGTGAGAGAGAGGTATATGTGTATGAGAGAAAGGCGGCAGGGTAGCCTAGTGGTTAGAGCGTTGGACTAGTTACAGTTTGTTGTCGTTCTGCCCCTGAACAGACAGTTAACCCACTGTTCCTAGGCCATCATTGAAAATAAGAATTTGTTCTTAACTGACTTGCCTAGTTAAATAAAGGTATAAGTATAAAAAACATGTTGAGTCACCCTACTTGTAGAGAAACACCAATTCCATCCTCCTCTCTTTCATGTTGCCGAAACGGTCTCTGACTTTGTCATACAGTACACGCTTTTCTTTTTTGTTGTCCTAGGCTACCTGGTTAAAATGCTTGCAAGCTGGCTCATAGCTCAATGATTAGTCAACTAGTTAACATTAGCCTTTAACATCTAGCTACATATTAAACTTCCATGTTCTCAGGCCAGAGGCACAATGTATGAATTTATGGTTGGATCAGAATCACCATTATAATTGCCAGTAATAATATGTCCAAAGCATTATCTCCATCCAAGGAAACCACCTGTGAATGCTGTGATACAAAATCAGCTTTCCCAAAGGCAAAGAAGGGGGGATATGTTGTGAAGCCTGGAAATACAGACCCTACATACTGTAGTTATTCATTTCAAATCTGCGTCAATTGTGCATTTCAGGGCAAACAAAAATTCCAAATACAAACATTGAAAAGTTTCACTAAAATGTGCATGACCAAATATTGCATATTTCAAATTGAGTACTTCAAAAACACCAGAAAACACATTGTAGAATGAGTAGATCACTACATCAATGAATTTACAGCATCATAATTCAGAACAGTAAATTGAAGGAAATTAAATTCACTATTTAACAAACATTTCCCTTTTGAAAAACATTAGTTCCTGAAGCTCCTCTTCAATGAGGTCACCCTTGATCCAGTGCTGTATTATGTGGAAGCTGTGTGAGCTGTCCATCCCAGGACCCCTCTGCCCAGTGTGAGAGGCCTGACAAGGAGGAGGTCATAGCTGCATTTGTCTCCCGCTTCAATCTTGGGGGTGACTGAAGCCAAGTGGGTGACTGAAGCCTGCTTGATTGAAGCGAGATACATGGGTCCCCCTCCTCACCCCCCCCCCCCTCCTCATCAATCTCTGTAGTTGGTTGAATTTCCTAAAGCCTAAGTAATTCACTTTTATGTGATATGATATCACATATTTTTTTACTTTGTATTGTTTTGTTCAAGCATTGGAATGGGAGATGAGTGTTACAAATTATACGAATCAATGGGGCCTGACATTGTTGGGTGGTCCGGTGCCTATATTAGGCTTATGTCTCTAATATATTTGTTTTTGTCAAATGATGTCTATGCTGGCCTATTATAAACTCTAGAAATACATGTCTGATTAATAATTACAATTCTGAACATATTGTATTTATAATGCTAGTGCGGAAACACCAATAAATTGTACCCTTATTGTATGCTGTTTTCATGTCCATTCCCTTATGTCTACGCTTCTAAGGTGACTCAGGCTTCACTAATTCTTGTGAAGAAGTGTTTCAGTGAACTGTATTCTTTAATTAGTTACAAAACAATAGAAATGCAATTGTGATTGCTGCTGTCTGATATCCAACAGTTCATGATCAGCTCTGTTGACCATGAGAGTATTTTGCAGAGAAAATGGGTTGAGGCATACGGAATGACATGTGGCCCATTGTTTACCTTCTCATCAATGACATGTGGCCCATTGTTTACCTTCTCATCAATGACATGTGGCCCATTGTTTACCTTGTTACCTGGCAACAACCACAAAGGCTTGCTGATAGTGAGAGATGAGAGAAAAAGTATAATTTTAATGCGTACAAATATTATGGGTGATGTTTTGGTCATTCAAAGGCTATTTTTACTTGGGAAATAGATTGCAGAATTCAGATATGATGTCATTGTTTGGGCGGCAGGTAGCCTAGTGGTAGAGTGTTGGACTTGTAAACCGGAAGGTTGCAAGATTGAATCCCTGAGCTGACAAGGTAAGAAAAAAAGAAGAAAAACGCTGTCTTTCTGCCCCTGAACAGGCAGTTAACCCACTGTTCCTAGGCCTTCATTGAAAATAAGAATTTGTTCTTAACTGACTTGCCTAGTTAAATAAAGGAAAAATAAAATTGTTTTAGCACCATCCACTGAGTTCCTAAACTACAGCATGCAACGTTCAATGTGCTAATAACTCAACACAGTCTACCTTTTCAGTTTTCAAATGGCTGGAATTTGAAGCTTAAATTGGGATCATGTATACTGTGCTAATGACCATACAAAAAAAACAGCAACGGAGAGCAATGTACAATACAGCGAACTTAGCAAAACGAGGAATTTGTGGTAAGTGCATGTGGGCTGCCATCTTTATGAACCTCCACTATTAGTTTAAAACTCTGATTTTGTAGTTTAGACCCTCATTTCCATAATCTGAGGTGTTTCGGATGAGACGCAGAATGCTACAGAATGCTACAGAATGCTACAGGTTGAATGTAATTTCAATCATAGAAACATAATTTATAGAATGGACCTACTATATACCTTCAGACCACTGCAATTTAGCTGGTATGACATTGAAATTGAATTAACATTTTTACTTCCCATTACTACCACAAATATGGCCGCCGGTTCACCCACCATCGAATGTCAACTGAAATGGGACTATCTATTCTATTATCTATATTTATATGATTAATTTTAAACAACTGACATTCCCATTCAAGTCAACATTCTCTGATGTGTGGATCTCCATCCAACTTTGTGGTACCATTTGAGTTTTACATTTAAATGTGATTCCCATTTTAGAATATTTATCAGCCAAAACATGACACCCATCCTCTATTCAAGAGCATGCGCTCTCTCAACTGATGGCAGGCACAACACAAAAACCTGAGATGATGTCAAATAGGTTCCAAGCTATAACATATGTACCCCCCAAAACATGTTGACGCGATTTTAGATTATTTACTTTAAATGTAAAAATAAATGACAGTTATGTTTTGTATTTTTTACTATTAGAATAGTTTGTAAGCTTTTAAATTATTTAAAACTCAACCGTTAATATTTTCCAGTGATGAAGACTTGGATGTCTCATGGTATGGTCAGATATGCAAAATTGGTCAACTTTGAGTACCTCTATCTCCTGAATGTTTTTGCGTTCAGGTCCAAAAAGTAGTTTTCTGACAACTTTTACCATGGGCAAGTTTGGAAAGTTTCTTTAAAATCAAAAGGGGTGAGGTCAAAAAGTGATTGAATTCAAATGGAATGACCCAATGGTAATTTCAAAGATTTAATTTCCCACCAACAAATTAATTCAACATAAAGGATATATACAGTATTTTGAATGACATAAGGACACCTCTCTAGTAAATATTTTGTCCTTTTCTGTTGTCCAATCATAATAACCTTATTCGGACCACAATCTTTACATTTGACTATAATCAAAATAATAATGTTTTTCTCGCCTTGAAATTTTTTGCATTTTTTTGGGGTGTCTTCCTCCAATAGAGATGGACAAACAACTGCTCCCCTCTCTCAGAATAGACTTCAATAGAGTCAGAGTGGATGACAGGGTCCCAGAAGGGACCTATATATCTGACACTAATTTATTTGGAGTGCTAGCTGCCAGAGGGGTAGAGAGCGAGAGACATTCTTACACATCTGCCTCGCGGACTCCTCTTCCCCCCTCCCAAAAAAGTGTCACCTCACAGAGCCACATAGCCTGGTGCTCATGGGTTATTAAGGCCAGCTGTCATAGCTACTGTCACACGGCTAGCCTGCCAACGCCACTTCATTCACACACCTCGATGAGGAACACTATGTTCTTGGTCCAAACATAGCACCCCACTCACTATGTTTGATGTGGCAACTATAGAATTCCAAAGAGGACATGTGAATAAACAAGAATATTCCCCAATTTTTTCGAATTCACAAGAAAAAAATATTGTAACAAGTAGTACACAAAAATAAAACTAGTAAAACAGGTGAAGTGAAACATGTTGAGGTTTCTAAATACTCATGAACCTACAGTCTGTGTAATTTTAGCCACAAATGGTGGGCAAAATGTTGGTGCTGAAGGACAGCTCCACCATTCATCCAGTTATAAACATGACCTCACTGAAAAGACACATAATGTAACATGTGCAGTTTGTTTGAATGTGTAATTCCTCCGTTTTCCATTGTTTGCCTTTTATTGCTGGAGCTTTGATAAAAAGGCCCAGGTCTATACACTAGCACATGCACTCAAACAATTAAGGGTTCAACAAGGGTTCTTCTAAGATCCTCAAAGTACTTGAAACTGAACATTACCCCCAAAAGGTTATTCTAAGATGTGAGGTTCATTGAGGAACCTCCTTAGTTGGTGGGCATAGCAGGTGCAGGCACTTAACTGAAACATGTCAAGATCTCCTCAATTTAAGGTAAGGTTTGTCCCTTGTATGATCTAAAAGTGTATTGTTTCACAATGAAACCACTATGTACAGTAGGCTATGAGAACATGTTGAAGGCTAGCTGGGTGCAGATGACTGAACTGCTCACCTTTGTGTCTGTGTCTGCAGGTATACAGATGAGGAGGCATACAAAGGTATGTCTATTGGTTTTGGTATGTTATGCAGATCACATTTACCATCCTCCTCCCTTACCTCTTCAATGAATATCCCATAGGCCTCTACATTATGGACAAAATCATTCTGGCTATGGATACGGAGAACATCAACACGCCAGAAGATATATCCATTATACTTGGGGCTCTGCTGGGAGTTTACCTCATATTTAGATATTTTTATGCTGCTTTGCCGTGAGAATCGTAATAAGCACTGACTAATAAAATATTGTGTTATTGTTGTTATTGTTATGTGTATTATTATATTATTTGTATTTATTTTTAGAGTGTGGCTACTTACAGTACAACAGATGTGCAGTAATCAAAGGTTTTAGATCTTTGTAGAGTCTTACTGCCTCTGGTGCACTATGACACTGCTGTCAATCTATCATCAATACTTCCACTCTTATTTATAGAGTTTATCTTGTGATCTCGACAAAACAAATGTTGTATTCTCATGATCGCGAGATAAATAAGTTGTGATCTCGACAAAACAAATGTTGTATTCTCATGATCACGAGATAAATAAGTTGTGATCTCGACAAAACAAATGTTGTATTCTCATGATCACGAGATAAATAAGTTGTGATCTCGACAAAACAAATGTTGTATTCTCATGATCACGAGATAAATAAGTTGTGATCTCGACAAAACAAATGTTGTATTCTCATGATCACGAGATAAATAAGTTGTGATCTCGACAAAACAAATGTTGTATTCTCATGATCGCGAGATAAATAAGTTGTGATCTCGACAAAACAAATGTTGTATTCTCATGATCGCGAGATAAATAAGTTGTGATCTCGACAAAACAAATGTTGTATTCTCATGATCACGAGATAAATAAGTTGTGATCTCGACAAAACAAATGTTGTATTCTCATGATCACGAGATAAATAAGTTGTGATCTCGACAAAACAAATGTTGTATTCTCATGATCGCGAGATAAATAAGTTGTGATCTCGACAAAACAAATGTTGTATTCTCATGATCGCGAGATAAATAAGTTGTGATCTCGACATAACGTGGGAAAATCATGTTTTATTCATATGTCCTCTCTGACTTCCGTAGGCAACAGCTCAGTGGAAGGGGAAACTACATGGGACCTAGAGAGTGGCCAGTAAAAGTCACAGAAATGTATTCAATTAAACACAGTTATCAGGTTTATCAAGGCAGATTGATGTTGTTCTGTGAAAAAGAGAACATTTTCATTCATATTAATTTTGAATCTCGTATTGGTTGACACAGCAAACAAGTTTTAGAAGAATGTAAACTCGCAGCACAAGTAAAATGTGTTAATCATAACCTGTAAACCCATAGAGTGATAGGTTATAAATTAAAGATGTGATAAACTAAGAACACTATCTGAAGTGTTACCAAAACTCATTGTTACTTTTAATATAACAGAGGAGTGAGTCTATCTTCACCAAACTCTCCATTCCTTTCCAAATGAAGATGTCCAGCTCTCATGGAGGTCTGATCCGCAGGAAGTCATCCTCATCCTCTGCTGGTGGGAGGAAAACACTGCAGGGAGTTAATGTCTCTTCTAATGTCACTCCAAAACAGGAAGGGGGATTTGTTGTTTTAGAACAAGAGGGCACAGACCTAGCAGCGGGGAACCGTGGGGAGTATGTTTGAGGAAGGGAGACGAGCGTTGCTGTAACAGCTTAGCTCAGATCAGGGCTGACACATCAGAGGAAGAGGGCCCGGGCCCCAGTCGTACTGTAGGAGCTTCCCCTGTCAACCTGGAGACAGCCACACCCACTAAATCAAACAAACGGAAATAATGCATGCAAATGGGCTGTGACAAGTCGTGTGTGTGTGTGTGGGGGGGTAGTGTGTGTCTGGGTGAGTCTGGGTGTCCATGTATTTCTCTTTGCCTTAGTGTGTGTGTGTGTGTGTGTGTGTGTGTGTGTGTGTGTGTGTGTGTGTGTGTGTGTGTGTGTGTGTGTGTGTGTGTGTGCGTGCGATTGCCCATGCGCTGTGTGAGCGGTTGCGTCTGTGTGAGTACATGTGTGTGTGTGTGGTCAGTCTTCTCTCAAAGTATTTCTCTTTGCCTTAATGTGTGTGTGTGTGTGTGTGTGTGTGTGTGTGTGTGTGTGTGTGTGTGTGTGTGTGTGTGTGTGTGTGTGTGTGTGTGTGTGTGTGTGTGTGTGTGTGTGTGTGTGTGTGTGGTTGCCAATGCGCTGTGTGTGCGGTTGCGTCTGTGTGAGTACATGTGTGTGTGCGTGTGTGTGCGTGCGGTTGCCCATGTGCTGTGTGTGCGGTTGCACGTGTGTGTGTGTGTGCGTGCGGTTGCCCAAGCGCTGTGTGAGCGGTTGCGTCTGTGTGAGTACATATGTGTATGTGTGTGTGTGTGTGTGTGTGTGTGTGTGTGTGTGTGTGTGTGTGTGTGTGTGTGTGTGTGTGTCTCTGCGTGTGGTTGCCCATACGCTGTGTGTGCGGTTGCGTCTGTGTGAGTACATGTGCGTGTGTGTGCGTGCGTACGGTTGCCCATGCGTTGTGTATGCGGTTGCGTCTGTGTGAGTACATGTGTGTGTGTGTGCGTGCGGTTGCCCATACACTGTGTGAGCGATGGCGTACATGTGTGTGTGTGTTGTCAGTCTTCTGGACCAACCGCACCACCTAGATCCCTTGGGGCCACCCTGTGACTGTGTAATTACGTTGCTTGCCACCCTGGTCCGGATTTGTCCAGATTGTTCACCCCCCTCCCTCCCCTCCCTTCCCCCCTCCCTCAGTAATGTCAGCTGATTGATGGAGTTGGTTTATCTTTAATTACACTGCAGGTGAGTTGCCAAGCCTGTGCACTCCACTGAAGCAGAAATCTCAACTTGGTTAGATACCAATGGACAGGGAGGAGTTGTTTTGGACAATGTGAGTGTGTTTTTTTGTTCCGCTCCACACATTTTGACAGTAGCTAATGTGAATAATTATACATTTTATAAATGTTTTAACAATCCACATAATTGCAGTGAATGCTAAACGTACAAAGTCTACACCTTGTCAATAGCTTGAGTCTACAGTAACAAAGGAGAGAAAGGGAGCGAAAAGAGGAATTGTGCTAGACTGGTGTGAAGGGAATATATAGTAGAGAGTAGAGCAACATCTGAATTTGACAGAAATACTCTCCTCTCCCCATGTGCCCCTTATCTCCTCCTCATCCTCTCTCTCTGTCTCATTTACAGTACCTATGTGTCTCCATCCATTTAACCAGCCACCAATTAACTGGGAAAATGTTAATCTCTCTGTCTATAATGTATGGCTACACAGCATTGTACCCAGCCAGCAACAGGTGTGAACTTGCATTCTGACTATTAGCAGCGGGCTGTTACTGTACATGGTTTTCATGTGGATGCTGTCAGATAAAACCTTTAAAACAACACCAGTGATAGATCCTATTCCAATAGGTCACGCTAATCAACATTACCCTAGTCTTCTGTCAAGATCATTCATTGGTTTTGCGTTAGACATGTTCATTGGATTTTATTATAGAGAGATTCCGGTCACTTTCCTGTGAGATGGTGATGGTAAGTTTCTGTGTGTAAGAGATGTCTATGCCTCTGGTTCAACACAGAGCTTCTCTTCCTGTTGTCGTGTTGCTGTGTCGAGGTGAGAGCCGGCAGCAGTGTGATGTGCTCAGCAGAGAGAAGAGGCAGTTTTCCCCCAGCATGCGGGATTACGGAGACGCTGGGGCGTCGTTGGGTATGGCAGGGTGTGGCAGTCTTCTTACCCTAGCTCAAGACCAAAAATTAAAAAGTATGCTTCAAAAAAGTACACTAAAATCATTCCAATCCTGATTAAAAAGCAACAGCTGTTTAGGGTAATGGATAGCTGGTTTTAGGACCATTGCCGGCCTTCCTCTCACTTTAAGAAGGTAGAGAGTGCCCAGCCAGCACCAGACAGTTTGCTTTGCCAGTCATCCATTTAGGCAGTCCACTGATTGCTTTGAATTTGATGTTGTAATTTGAATTCGGCCTTGTAAGCCTCATGGCTAGCTGTTTAATGCACTGGTTACTTTCACATTGATGATGGCATAGACGGTGCATCTAACAGGTTAGGGGAAGATAAGCTTCTCTAAAGTAAATTGAATTACATTTACCAAAATTAGCTAAATAATTAAATATTAAGGTATATAAATATAAATTAAATAATCCTAAATAGTACACCAGAGAGCATGATTTGGCCACAGACGATTATTATCTTCTTTTAAAAATGACCTGTGGATTGTTTTAGTGCGCAATTTGGGCAGCTCACGTGACAAATAGCCTACCAAATAGCTGATTGTTGCATTGCACTGGTCAGCGAAAAGCAGTTAAGTAGGCCTAGGCCTATTGCAATATTTTAAAATAAAATAGTTGGAGAGAAAAATAATTTGAAAGCAAATGGTTATTGCTGAAAAGAGTAGACAAAGAAAATACTCTAATCTCTCTTGTCATCAAAATTCTCAACTCCCAATTGAGCGAACAGTAGCTTATTGGCACAAGCCAAGCATATGTGAGTGTATACATTATTCACTGTTTTTATCATTGGGATCAGACCACTGCAATGTTTTTTGGGGACAATAACATCATATTGAACAATGTCTGTCTCCCCTTTTCGTAGGCCTAGATTAGATGGCTGCATTAGATGGTTGGGTTTTAACAGATGTTGTCAAATCAAATCAAATCAAATGAACTCACATTGTCTTAGTCACATGCGCCGAATACAACAGGTATAGATAGACCTTACAGTGAAATGCTAACTAACGAGCCCCTATGCAGTTTAAAAAAATATGTATAAGAAATAAAAGTAACAAGTAATTAAAGAGCAGCAGTAAAATAGCAATAGCGAGACTATATACAGGGGGTACCGGTACAGAATCAATGTGTGGGGGTTAGTTGAGGTAATATGTACATGTAGGTAGTGTTATTAAAGTGACAATGCATAGATGATAACAACAGAGATTAGCAGCGGTGTAAAATAGGGGGGGTGCAATGCAATAGTCTGTGTAGCCATTTGATTAGATGTTCAGGAGTCTTACGGCTTGGGGGTAGAAGCTGTTTAGAAGCCTCTTGGACCTAGACTTGGCTCTCCGGTACCGCTTGCCGTACGGTAGCAGAGAGAACAGTCTATGACTAGGGTGGCGGGAGTTTTTGACTATTTTTAGGACCTTCCTCTGACACCGCCTGGTATAGAGGTCCTAGATGGCAGGAAGCTTGGCCCCAATGATGTACTGGGCCGTTCACACAACATTCTGTAGTGCCTTGTGGTCGGAGGCCGAGAAGTTGCCATGCCAGAAAGTGATGCAACCAGTCAGGATGCTCTTGATTGTGCAGCTGTGGAAACTTTTGAGGTTCAGAGGCCCCATGCCAAATATTTTCAGTCTCCTAAGGGGAAATAGGTTTTGTTGTGCCATCTTCACGACTGTCTTGGTGTGCTTGGACCATGTTAGGTTGTTAGTGATGTGGACACCAAGGAACTTGAAGCTCTCAACCTGTTCCACTGCAGCTCCGTTGATAAGAATGGGGGCGTGCTCTGTCCTCTTTTTCCTGTAGTCCACAATCATCTCCTTTGTCTTGATCATGTTGAGGGAGAGGTTGTTGTCCTGGCACCACACGACCAGGTCTCTTACCTCCTCTCTATGGGCTGTCCCATTGTTGTCGGTGATCAGGCCTACCACTGTTGTGTCATCTGCAAACGTAATGATGGTGTTGGAGTCGTTCCTGACCGTGCAGTCATGAGTGAACAGGGGGTACAGGAGGGGACTGAACACGCACCTCTGAGGGGCCTCTGTGTTGACGATCAGTGTGGCGGACGTGTTGTTACCTACCCTTACCACCTAGGGGCAGCCTGTCAGGAAGTACAGGATTCAGTTGCAGAGGGAGGTGTTTAGTCCCAGGGTCCTTAGCTCATTGATGAGCTTTGAGGGCACTATGGGGTTGAACGCTGAGCTATAGACAAAGAATAGCATTCTCACATAGGTGTTCCTTTTGTCCAGGTGGGCAAGGTCAGTGTGGAGTGCAATATAGATTGCATCATCTGTGGATCTATTTGGGAGGTATGCAAATTGGAGTGGGTCTAGAGTTTCTGGGATAATGGTGTTGATGTTAGCCATGACCAGCCTTTCAAAGCAGACTCTGACAGGGAGAGGTTGAAAATGTCAGTGAAGACACTTGCCAGCTGGTCAGCGCAGGCTTGTGTCACTGGGCAGTTCTCGGCTGTGCTTCCCTTTGTAGTCTGTAATGGTTTGCAAGCCCTGCAAGCTCTGGGTCACCAGAGGAGGCTACTACTTTTTGTTTATTTAAAAAAGAGGTTGCTTACATCTCCAGTCATTTAGAGTGTAGTAGAATTGAATTAAATGTGTTAATAAAAGGGAAAAATGTTCCCATGCAAAGATAGGTGAAGAAATATTTGATTCGACCTACTAAATGTCACTATATGCTCAGGTATGCATTGTTCTGTACTTGTCTGTTTTCCTAACAGTGTTTGAGTTATATTTTTAGCCTAAATGATGACTATACAATATACTCATCACATTAGGAATAGTAGCTTATCTTACATTAGTCTGCAAGTGCGATGATAGATGCATGCAATCCTTTATTATAAAGGTTCAATTTGATGGTGAATAAATACACTTGAAACTGACGCCCCGCCTATGGATATCGGCATTTGAAGTCGGCCTTGTTGTGACTTGATAGCGTGTATTATGAATCTACTTCATGTTGCACTGTATGCACCGTTCCACAATTTGTCAATTTATGATGAGGTTGAGTAGTGTTTCAGATTGTTTGTGCCAATCCACAGACGTTTAAACCTAATATTGTGTTGATAATTAATGGCTGGGGTCATTTTTGTTTGTTTTTTGCTGTTCTCCACATAGCATTTTAGAGTTTGTAAGTTGTGTAGAAATGCAATAAATGAGCTTCAATATCCCAAAAATTCCTTGGATGTAGGGAGGGAATAGCCCCCTATTCCACACCCCCCCCACTTTGCCATACCCTAGATTTAGCTGAACTGACACCAGTGCGGAGATGTGCCGTTAAATGGCACAGATCAGGAGCCAACTCTTCCACTATATCCCCCACTTCCCACTTCCCCTCTCATTAACTTCTCCTCCTCTCTTTTCCCTGACAACCCAATCCCCCAGTTGTGCCCATTTTCAATTCCCTCTCTCCCCTTCTCTCTCTTTTTTCCTCTACTATTCTTTCCAGCGGCTACATCTCCCTGGGTCAGAGGCAGGGGACAGCAATGGGGAATATTTGGCTTGGCCGTAGTATCCACGCTTCAGTGCTCATTCAGGCAAGCCTGAGGTGGTTCATTATAACTTGGCCATGGTATTACAACCCTTGCCCCCCTGATTCAATCTCCCTCCAAACTGGAAGGGGCCACTGACACATACCCCTGTCTCTTACTACCACAGTCCCCCTGCCTCCGACGGCAGCTCCACCATCAGGGATGTGAGAAAGTCAAGATAGGTTTCATCAACCTTTAACATGTCTTTTGGAGCTGGTCTCTGTTGCCTGTAGAATATGATTTGGAGTCCAAATAAGTCATGACAGCTTTTTCAATCTCTTTGGTGCTATTTTCACAAGTATCTGGCATCCGTTCCGAACGGGCCCGAGAACTGAAGCGTGTAGATGAGGGGTGTGCAAACCAGGCTGACAGGACCTCAGGCTATCATCTTTTTGAGACGTGTGGCACCATGGCTACGGGGGCAACAGGTGGCCAACACGCTTCAGGGTAAAAGACTCAGCCGGTGGGCACAGGCTCACAAACCTCGCCAAGACAAATCAAGTGTTTGATCTCCACAGAGTGGCTGGGGAGAGTTCTGCGGCTCAGATCAAACACAAAATAGTCCCATCCAAGTTCACCCTCAGAACGTTGAAATGCAAACCCACTATCCTGTCCTTACTAGCCAAAAAGCATCCTGAGTGATCATGAAACTAGCTGCCATTGACTGTAGAAGGGCTCAATTCAATTTAAACCTGCATTGCTATATTTACGAAGGAGCATGCAAACACACAGTTTTTCTGCTTTCTGTCATAGAAAATGACTAAGTGGTTATGAGAACTATTAAGTTATTAAGTGGTCGTGGATTAGATGCTTTCATTTCTCCGAATAAGAGAAGTGTATTCATGGATATTTACTTTTTAAATATTGGAAGGCAGCTTTGATTGAATCCGCCACTTAATATGATAAAAATGAATGATAGATTTCATGACAAGGAGATGAAAATTATTTCGTAAGCCAGAATTTGATTACATTTGATATCTGTTGATGTTTCAGTTAACAATTGTGGCTGGCCATGCAGATTTGTATTTGTATCTGCATAAGGGGGGTACAGCTTTAATTCCAATGGTGCTAAGTAATTTTCATTAAATGTCAATTAGTTATTCATTCAGAGCAAAGCTAAAATAAAATTGAGTTTCATTAATCACTCTGCTGTCCAGTGGGCTGCTAATTAAAACGTTGTGGGGCTAGATCGTTAGTCACTGGCAGACCTGATTGTTAATGTCGACTTATTGTCCTATTTCACTACGCCGTCATTTATTTTCTTTGGTGTTCTTGTAAACTCTTGTTAATTATTAAAAGGCCTTTTTCGTCCCCAGTGACACTTTTCAGATAACCATAAAAGTGGCTGCCGATGAGAGGAAGCTGTGGATGCTGTGTTCTTTTGTCGGGGCGATGAATACGAAACCAAATATCGATAACGACTTCTCAACCAGTGATATTCGTTCTGATTTTGTTCTTTCATGTTCATGTGTTCGATCATCACAATATGTCTTGGAGATACCGGCACAATTATTTTTATTATTTCAAAGCCTGAAGAATCAGAGGTTCATGATCATCATCAGAGGTTCAAATGGAACATTTAGTAAGCATAGACTTAGGAGGGTTTTAGGGGTATCAGGGTTTTTGCAGGACTGTCTTTTAACTTTTAACTTTTAAGCCTGTGTGAGCGTTCCATAACATCTACACTTTCATTTTAATTATGAAATGAACTGTAATGGAATTTCAGTATCCCTTATTAAAATGTATTTGTGTCTAAATGTGTAAGGGCCATAAGGCCAGCATTCCTCTATTTGTCCATGAATAATGTCCTTCAGCTTCTGAGGGACAGGTTGTGAGTACAACACTTTATTTGAGTGTCTTTATAACCTGGGAATGGTAGTGGCAGAGGACGTAATCCCTCTCCTAAGGTTCCATTAACATTCATAATCGGCCATATCAAATAACATACTTTTTATGACACAGTGGACTTCATCAAGGCAGTGAGTGTGCAAAGGGTTTAATCAAGGCAGTGTTTTATAGTCTACCATAGTCAGCCTGTATGCACACTGAAGACCAGAGAGAAGGGGCCTTTTTGAGTTCCTCTCTCTGTCAAAGTGGGCAACCTTGACCTATAATACCCTTTACCCCACACGCACGTAGCTTAATTTATATATTCATTCCCTCACTTTTATCAAATATAATCCTAACATGGGAGGATATGGAGGATGGTGATTGAAGTGATATTCCTTTCATCACTTTTTGTAAGTAATCAAGGTGAATCCACCAAGGATTGTTTCAGCTTGAATAGCGATGATGATATCTTGAACGCTCGGGTAATAATTAATGGTCGGGTTCCAACAGAGGTCTCTTATCCCTCAACAATAGAGGTGAGAGAGAGAGAGATAGAGGTTACCACCACAGTCCTGCTAATGAAATAACCAGTTTCCTAGCCCCTCAATTATGCACGTTATCCACCGCCAGTCATACGTCTCTGTCAATGCCATTTCTCAGAGATCTCGGGGTGTGTGTGCGAGCGGGATTTGTGTGTGTTAAATAATGCAAAGCCGAAAGGTCACGGGGAGACGCAGGGAGGGGTCGATGCTCACATTGTGCAGGGCTCACCGGGGACGCCGGCAACCGTTAATTTTCAGGTCAATTCCAATAATGAAATGCATACGGTAAATGTCAAACACAGGCAGTCGAGGAGTAATCCGCCTCTGCTGGGAAATAATGGATGTCTTTCCTTAAGAACCCGACGAACTCCATCTTTCGAGAGAAAACGGACTACCAACAGCAATGAAATGCAGTGCATGGGTGTCCAACATACACTTTATATGCAGCCCTATCTCATTTGAATAAATCATCACTGAACATTTCATATTTATCCAGTACACCGGACAAGTCCCAAATCCCCTTCATTTGCATGAAGAGGAGACAGATACAGTTGAAGTTGCAAGTTTACATACACTTTAACCAAATACATTTAAACTCAGTATTTCACAATTCCTGACATTTAATCCTAGTAAGAATTTCCTCTTAGATCAGTTATGATTACCACTTTATTTTAAGAATGTGAAATGTCAGAATAATATTAGAGAGAATGATTTATTTCAGCTTTTATTTCTTTCATCACATTCCCAGTGGGTCAGAAGTTTACATACACTCAATTGGTATTTGGTAGCATTGCCTTAAAGCATTGCCTTTAAGCTTTGCCCACAAGCTTCCCACAATAAGTTGGGTGAATTTTGTCCATTCCTATATTATTGAGGTCAGAGCTGTATGATGGCCACTCCAATACCTTGACTTTGTTGTCCTTAGCCATTTTGCCACAACTTTGGATGTGTGCTTGGGGTCATTGTCCATTTGGAAGATCCATTTGCGACCAAGCTTTAACTTCCTGACTGATGTCTTGAGATGTTGCTTCAATATATCCACATAATTTTCCTTCCTCATGATGCCATCTATTTTGTGAAGTGCACCAGTCCCTCCTGCGGCAAAGCACATCCACAACATGATGCTGCCACCCCCGTGCTTCACGGTTGGGATGGTGTTCTTCAGCTTGCAAGCCTCACCTTTTTTCCCCCAAACATAACAATGGTCATTATGGCCAAACAGTTCTATTTTTGTTTCATCAGACCAGAAGAAAGTATGATCTTTGCCCCCATGTGCAGTTGCAAACCATAGTCTGGCTTTTTCAAGGTGTTTTTGGCGCAGTGGCTTCTTCCTTGCTGAACGGCCTTTCAGGTTATGTCGATATAGGACTTGCTTTACTGTGGATATAGATACTTTGGTACCTGTTTCCTCCAGCATCTTCACAAGGTCCTTTGCTGTTGTTCTGGGATTGATTTGCACTTTTCGCACCAAAGTACATTCATATCTAGGAGACCGAACGTGTCTCCTTCCTGAGCGGTATGACGGCTGCATGGTCCCATGGTGTTTATACTTGCGTACTATTGTTTGTACAGATAAACGTGGTACCTTCGGGTCATTTGGAAATTGCTCCCAAGGATGAACCAGACTTGTGGAGGTCAACCATTTTTTTCTGAGGTCTTGGCTGATTTCTTTTGATTTTCCCACAATGTCAAGAAAAGAGGTACTGAGTTTGAAGGAAGTCCTTGAAATACATCCACAGGTACACCTCCAATTGACTCAAATGATGTCAATTAGCCTATCAGAAGCTTCTAAAGCCATTACATAATTTCCAGGAATTTTCCAAGGTGTTTAAAGGCACAGTCAACTTAGTGTAGGTCGTAGGTTGGGGTTCCTAGTTAGAATCCGACGGTGAGTGGGTAATGCGCCTCTACCATCAGTCCTATTAGCCAACGTGCAATCTTTGGATAATAATCTTGATGAGCTCCGATCAAGACTATCCTACCAATGGGACATTAAAAACTGTAATATCTTTTGTTTCACTGGGTCGTGGCTGAACTATGACATGGATAACATACAACTGGCTAGATTTTCTGTGCATTGGCAAGATAGAACAGCTGCCTCTGGTAAGACAAGGGTTGGCGGTCTGTGTCTATTTGTCAATAACAGCTGGTGCATAAAATGTAATATTGAAGAAGTCTCTAGGTTTTTCTCACCTGGGGTAGAGTATCTCCTTATAAGCTGTAGACCACACTATATACCAAGAGAATTTTCAGCTTTATTTTTTGTAGCTGTATATTTAACACCACAAACCGATGCTGGCACAAAGACCGCACTCAATGAGCTGTATACCGCCATAAGCAAACAAGAAAATGCTCATCCAGAGGTGGTGCCTCAAGTGGCCAGGGACATTAATGCAGGGAAACTTAAATCTGTTTTACCTCATTTTTACCAGCATGTTACATGTGTAATCAGAGGGAAAAAAACTCTTGACCACCTTTACTCCACACACAGAGACGTGTCCAAAGCTCTCCTTCGCCCTCCAATTAGCAAATCTGATCATAACTCTATCCTCATGATTCCTGCTTACAAGCAAAAACTAAAGCAGGAAGTACCAGTGACTCGCTGAATACAGAAGTGGTCAGATGACGCAGATGCTGAGCGACAGGACTGTTTTGCAAGCACAGACTGGAATATGTTCTGTGATTCTTCCGATGACATTGAGGAGTACACCACAGTCCCTGGCTTCATCAATAAGTGCGTTGATGACGTAGTTCCACAGTGAACGTCCGTACATACCCCAACCAGAAGCCATGGATTAGAGGCAACATCCGCACTGAGCTAAAGGGTAGAGCAAGCTCTTTCAAGGAGTGGGACTCTAACCCGGATGCTTATAAGAAATCCTTACTTGTAGAACAGCATCCAAACCCTCAAATACTAGACCAGCTCTTAACCCTCTAGAGTTGATGTTCATGCTTATTAAAACAATTCCCATTCAAATCTGTCAGTGTAAGCTAGAGACATGTTATTTTATTTGCATTGGATTGCTTCAACATTCACCACATCCGCCGATGTCGCACCTCTTCTCACAAAATCATCTGTAGCACCTGAATTGTTGACCCCTCTATGCTAAAATGAGACTTTCACTAACGAGATGGTGTTCTCCGTTTTACTCACAAGCGTCTTGGGACTCGTCTGAAGTCAGTACAGAGGATCTGCCAACTTCTGTCTGTAGCGTCTGACCAGTTTGGGCTACACACTATGACCCCTCTGTTGTTTTGCTCTAGGATGCCCACAGGCCTCACAAGACTCATCTGAAGGTCCCCCTGTACCAGTTGAAAACATTTCTGGAATTATATATGGAGACTGTTTAGTGCCAAAAATAAGGGGTTAAATATATTATTTTTATTAAATCTATAAGATATAGGACATACACTTCAGAACACAATTCCTTTGGATTTTTTAGGGGGGACTATATATTATTCTACGTAGTGAATATGTTATTCAATGTGTTTGTATGGGCAAATAGCAGTAAGGCCAAATAAAATGTTTAATCAAATACATATATATATATATTTTTAAATACTTCAATGGGTCTTAAAATTCAAAATCAAATAGCTAAATGATCCTTGGTATGACCTTCTTAAAATAATTCCACAAAGCTTAGTAGACACCCCCCCTCCCCCCTGGCTTAGACAGGGCTTAGACTGTAATGGGCTATAAAACATAAAAAGCATGGCACACCTCTCTGTTTCATTGCCAGAAATGATTGAAGTGATTGTCAGGATGATAACAACAACAGCAGGACTCCTCTTAGTGGAGGAGAACACACATAATGACAGGTGAGGAGGACTCAAGGTGAGGTGAGTCACAGACTACATTATCTGCAGTGGTTCGGCACCAAACGTCAGCGCCAAAGACAGATCATCCTTTAATCTCCGGCCTTCTTCATCACAGCACCCAAGTGTGTGTGTGTGTCTGTGTATGTGGGAGCGTCTTGAGGAGTGCTGGCTGGTTGGGTGGGCGTTGAGGAGGAAAGATGTGTGTAAATGACTAACAGCCTTTTGTGTAATTAATTAGGACAGTGTTGATTTCCACAGATAATTTAGCATAGTTGCGAGCACTTGACTTCTGATCTCAATTTACCCGCTCTCTGTCTCTATTTAGATCTTGGATATGTGGGAGGGGTGTTTTAACCTTGGAGAACAAACACACATCACAGACAGATACAGAGAAACAAACAAAGCCTTACCCCCCCCAACCCTCCTAAACCACCCACACATACACATAAACACTTATTCCCCCACCACTCTCTCTCTCTTTCTCGCTCTCTCTTTCACAAACAAACACACACACACGAACACCTAAGACACTGGAATAAATGCATCTTTAATGATAGCAGATAAGGACTCCCAACTACCCCTGCAGTCATAGCTCAGTGATTTGGCTAGCAGGAAAGGGGATTGCAGGAATGGAAAACAAGTGACTGGAAACTTACAAAGCTCTAGGAGTCACCCTGAGAAAACACATCCAGTCAGTGGTGGAAAAGCAACAACTACCTCACAAACCTTTTGATGCAAAAAGTCTTCACTGTCTGAGTTAGTCTGTTCTTAGAGAGTTCTAAGTTTCTCTCGGAAATGAAAGTGAGATATCACTTGAGGAATCTACTGTTCAGACAAAGTAATGGGGAGTATCCAAAATGGCACCCAATTCCCAATATACTGCGCTACTTTAAAGTGCACTATATACAGTTGAAGTCGGAAGTTTACATACACGTAGGTTGGAGTCATTAAAACTCATTTTTCAACCACTCCGTGAATTTCTTGCTTACAAACTAAGTTTTGGCAAGTCGGTTACGACATCTACTTCGTGCATGACATTTTTCTAACAAATTTTTACAGACAGATTATTTCACTTATAATTCACTGATTCACTGATCTCTTGGCTACATAGCTGACGCACGCTGGACTGTCCATTAATCACGGTACTCCATTCTGCTTGTTTGTTTTATCTGTCGACCCAGTTGCCTAGTCAACGCCATTTTACCTGCTGTTTGTTGTGCTAGCTGATTAGCCTCGCCTACTGTTTTTAGCTAGCTTTCCCAATTCAACACCTGTGATTACTGTATGCCTCGCTGTATGTCTCTCCCAAATGTCAATATGCCTTGTATACTGTTGTTCAGGTTAGTTATCATTGTTTTAGTTCACAATGGAGCCCCTAGATCCACTCTGCATACCCCTGTTACCTCCTTTGTCCCACCCCCCACACATGCGGTGACCTCACCCATTACAACCAGCATGTCCAGAGATACAACCTCTCTCATCATCACCCAGTGCCTGGGCTTACCTCCGCTGTACCCGCACCCCACCATACCCCTGTCTGCGCATTATGCCCTGAATATATTCTACCATGCCCAGAAACCTGCTCCTCTTATCCTCTGCCCCCAACGCTCTAGGCGACCAGTTTTGATAGCCTTTAGCCGCACCCTCATACTACTCCTTCTCTGTTCCGCGGGTGATGTGGAGGTAAACCCAGGCCCTGCATGTCCCCAGGTACCCTCATTTGTTGACTTCTGTGATCGAAAAAGTCTTGGTTTTATGCATGTCAACATCAGAAGCCTCCTCCCTAAGTTTGTTTTACTCACTGCTTTAGCACACTCTGCTAACCCTGATGTCCTTGCCGTGTCTGAATCCTGGCTCAGGAAGGCCACCAAAAATTCAGAGATTTCCATACCCAACTATAACATCTTCCGTCAAGATAGAACTGCCAAAGGGGGCGGAGTCGCAGTCTACTGCAGAGATAGCCTGCAAAGTAATGTCATACTTTCCAGGTCCATACCCAAACAGTTTGAACTACTAATTTTGAAAATTACTCTCTCCAGAAACAAGTCTCTCACTGTTGCCGCCTGCTACCGACCCCCGTCAGCTCCCAGCTGTGCCCTGGACACCATTTGTGAATTGATCGCCCCCATCTAGCTTCAGAGTTTGTCCTGTTAGGTGACCTAAACTGGGATATGCTTAACACCCCGGCAGTCCTACAATCTAAGCTAGATGCCCTCAATCTCACGCAAATCATCAAGGAACCCACCAGGTACAACCCTAACTCTGTAAACAAGGGCACCCTCATAGACGTCATCCTGACCAACTGGCCCTCCAAATATACCTCCGCTGTCTTCAACCAGGATCTCAGCGATCACTGCCTCATCGCCTGTATCCGCCACGGAGCCGCAGTCAAACGACCACCCCTCATCACTGTCAAACGCTCCCTAAAACACTTCTGTGAGCAGGCCTTTCTAATCGACCTGGCCCGTGTATCCTGGAAGGACATTGACCTCATCCCGTCAGTTGAGGATGCCTGGTCATTCTTTAAAAGTAACTTCCTCACCATTTTGGATAAGCATGCTCCGTTCAAAAATGCAGAACCAAGAACAGATACAGCCCTTGGTTCACCCCAGACCTGACTGCCCTCGACCAGCACAAAAACATCCTGTGGCGGACTGCAATAGCATCGAATAGCCCCGTGATATGCAACTGTTCAGGGAAGTCAGGAACCAATACACGCAGTCAGTCAGGAAAGCTAAGGCCAGCTTCTTCAGGCAAAAGTTTGCATCCTGTAGCTCCAACTCCAAAAAGTTCTGGGACACTGTGAAGTCCATGGAGAACAAGAGCACCTCCTCCCAGCTGCCCACTGCACTGAGGCTAGGAAACACGGTCTCCACCGATAAATCCATGATTATCGAAAACTTCAATAAGCACTTCTCAACGGCTGGCCATGCCTTCCGCCTGGCTACTCCAACCTCGGCCAACAGCTCCGCCCCCCCGTAGTTCCTCACCCAAGCCTCTCCAGGTTCTCCTTTACCCAAATCCAGATAGCAGATGTTCTGAAAGAGCTGCAAAACCTGGACCCGTACAAATCAGCTGGGCTTGACAATCTGGACCCGCTATTTCTGAAACTATCTGCCGCCATTGTCGCAACCCCTATCACCAGCCTGTTCAACCTCTCTTTCATATCGTCTGAGATCCCCAAGGATTGGAAAGCTGCCGCAGTCATCCCCCTCTTCAAAGGAGGAGACACCCTGGACCCAAACTGCTATAGACCTATATCCATCCTGCCCTGCCTATCTAAGGTCTTCGAAAGCCAAGTCAACAAACAGGTCACTGACCATCTCGAATCCCACCGTACCTTCTCCGCTGTGCAATCTGGTTTCCGAGCCGGTCACGGGTGCACCTCAGCCACACTCAAGGTACTAAATGATATCATAACCGCCATCGATAAAAGACAGTACTGTGCAGCCGTCTTCATCGACCTCGCCAAGGCTTTCGACTCTGTCAATCACCAAATTCTTATCGGCAGACTCAACAGCCTCGGTTTTTCGGATGACTGCCTTGCCTGGTTCACCAATTACTTTGCAGACAGAGTTCAGTGTGTCAAATCAGAGGGCATGCTGTCCGGTCCTCTGGCAGTCTCTATGGGGTGCCACAGGGTTCAATTCTCGGGCCGACTCTTTTCTCTGTATATATCAATGATGTTGCTCTTGCTGCGGGCGATTCCCTGATCCACCTCTACGCAGACGACACCATTCTATATACTTTCGGCCCGTCATTGGACACTGTGCTATCAAACCTCCAAACGAGCTTCAATGCCATACAGCACTCCTTCCGTGGCCTCCAACTGCTCTTAAACGCGAGTAAAACCAAATGCATGCTTTTCAACCGATCGCTGCCTGCACCCGCATGCCCGACTAGCATCACCACCCTGGATGGTTCCAACCTTGAATATGTGGACATCTATAAGTACCTAGGTGTCTGGCTAGACTGCAAACTCTCCTTCCAGACTCACATCAAACATCTCCAATCAAAAATCAAATCCAGAGTCGGCTTTCTATTCCGCAACAAAGCCTCCTTCACTCACGCTGCCAAGCTTACCCTAGTAAAACTGACTATCCTACCGATCCTCGACTTCGGCGATGTCATCTACAAAATGGCTTCCAACACTCTACTCAGCAAACTGGATGCAGTCTATCACAGTGCCATCCGTTTTGTCACTAAAGCACCTTATACCACCCACCACTGCGACTTGTATGCTCTAGTCGGCTGGCCCTCACTACATATTCGTCGCCAGACCCACTGGCTCCAGGTCATTTACAAGTCCATGCTAGGTAAAGCTCCGCCTTATCTCAGTTCACTGGTCACGATGGCAACACCCATCCGTAGCACGCGCTCCAGCAGGTGTATCTCACTGATCATCCCTAAAGCCAACACCTCATTTGGCCGCCTTTCGTTCCAGTACTCTGCTGCCTGTGACTGGAACGAATTGCAAAAATCGCTGAAGTTGGAGACTTTTATCTCCCTCACCAACTTCAAACATCAGCTATCCGAGCAGCTAACCGATCGCTGCAGCTGTACATAGTCTATAGGTAAATAGCTCACCCTTTTTCACCTGCCTCATTCCCATACTGTTTTTATACTGTTTTTATTTATTTACTTTTCTGCTCTTTTGCACACCAATATCACCAATATCTCTACCTGTACATGCCCATCTGATCATTTATCACTCCAGTGTTAATCTGCAAAATTGTATTATTCGCCTACCTCCTCATGCCTTTTGCACACATTGTATATAGATTGCCCATTTTTTTCTACTGTGTTATTGACTTGCTAATTGTTTACTCCATGTGTAACTCTGTTGTCTGTTCACACTGCTATGCTTTATCTTGGCCAGGTCGCAGTTGCAAATGAGAACTTGTTCTCAACTAGCCTACCTGGTTAAATAAAGGTGAAATAAAATAAAAAAGTATCACAATTCCAGTGGGTCAGAAGTTTACATACACTAAGTTGACTGTGCCTTTAAACAGCTTGGAAAATTCCAGAAAATTATGTCATGGCTTAAGAAGGGCTAATTTCAAGGCCTTCCTTCAAACTCAGTGCCTCTTTGCTTGACATCATGGGAAAATCAGCCAAGACCCCAGAAAAATAACTTTGAGACCTCCACAAGACTGGTTCATCCTTGGGAGCAATTTCCCAATGCTTGAAGGTACCACGTTCATCTGTACAAACAATAGTATGCACATATAAACACCAAGCAGCCTCATACCGCTCAGGAAGGAGACATGTTCTGTCTCCTAGAGATGAACGTTCTTTGGTGCGAAAGTGCAAATCAATCCCAGAACAACAGCAAAGGACCTTGTGAAGATGCTGGAGGAAACAGGTTCAAAAGTATTTATATCCACAGTAAAATGAGTACTATATCGACATAACCTGAAAGGCCGCTCAGCAAGGAAGAAGCCACTGCTCCAAAACCGCCATGAAAAAGCCAGACTATGGTTTGCAACTGCACATGGGGACAAAGATCGTACTTTTTTTGAGAAATGTTTGATTAAACAAAAATAGAACAAATGGTCATAATGACCATCGTTATGTTTGGAGGACAAAGGGGGATGCTTGCAAGCCGAAGAACACCATCCCAACCATGAAGCATGGAGGTGGCAGCATAATGTTGTGGGCGTGCTTTGCTGCAGGAGGGACTGGTGCACTTCACAAAATAGATGGCATCATGAGGCAGGAAAATTATGTGGATATATTGACGCAACATCTCAAGATATCAGTCACAAAGTTAAAGCTTGCTCACAAATGGGTCTTCCAAATGGACAATGACCCCAAGCATACTTCCAAAATTGCTTAAGGACAACAAAGTCAAGGTATTTTGTAGTGGCCATCACAAAGCCCTGACCTTAATCATATAGAATATTGGTGGGCTGAACTGAAAAAGTGTGTGCGAGAAAGGAGTCCTACAAAACTGACTCGGTTACGCCAGCTCTGTCAGGAGGAATGGACAACATTCACCCAACTTATTGTGGAAAGCTTGTGGAAGGCTACCCGAAACGTTGGACCCAAGTTAAACAATTTAAAGGCAATGCTACCAAATACTAATTGAGTGTATGTAAACTTCTGACTCACTGGGAATGTGAAAAAAAGCTGAAATATTCTCTCTACTATTATTCTGACATTTCACATTCTTAAAATAAAGTGGTGATCCTAACTGACCTTAGATAGGGATTTTTTACTAGGATTAAATGTCAGGAATTGTGAAAAACTGAGTTTAAATGTATTTGGCTAAGGTGTATGTAAATGTCTGACTTCAACTATCAGTAATAGTGTGTCATTTGGGACAAAGTCACAGTCAGAGCTAATTCTAAAGCAGCCTAAAGCCCAACAAGACTGGACATAGGAAATATGTGATGATAAGGAATTATGTTACGGGTTAAATGTTGCAGTACATTGTAATTACAGAGAGGTGTAACATATTATGGTGCATTGTTGTTGAACCTACAGTACCATGTTATCAACCACTGTAAGACCTACAGTACAGTGTAGTGTTGAGGTGTTGAAGAAGCCCTGATTGACACGCAAGCGCTACACTTCCTCTTTTCATTTACTGCTATTCAAACATCAATGGCACAGGGACGTATTGCTAGTAAGAGCTAAACAAATGGCATAGCGGTCCCAAAGGCCTGTCTGCTGACATTTCCTATGTCCATTATGCATGTGGATGTGCATCAGGGAAGGCAGGTGTCTCTACATGATAGGATTATACTCTACGATGCCCTACTTGTGAATTATATTTGTGTGTCTAATAAAAACATGAATGCTCAGATGGCTGTCTGGAGTGTTATTCAGTGTGTTATTCAGTTTTCATAAAAGTAAAACAAAGGAATGTACAGTGCCATTGGAAAGTATTCAGAACACTTTATTGACATTTTGTTACGTTACAGCCTTATTCTAAAATTGATTAAATAGATTTTTGTCCTCATCAATCTACACACAATACCCCATAATGACAAAGCAAAATCAGGTTTTTATTTATTTTGTAAATGTATTTACAAAAACCTTTAATATCACATTTACATAAGTATTCAGACCCTCTACTCAGTACTTTATTGAAGCACCTTTGGCAGCGATTACAGCATTGAGTCTTCTAGGGTATGACGCTACAAGCTTGGCACACCTGTATTTTGGGAGTTTTTCCCATTCTTCTCTTCAGATCCTCTCAAGCTCTGTCAGGTTGGATGGGGAGCGATGCTACATTTTCAGGTCTCTCCAGAGATGTTAGATCAGAATTAAGTCCGGACTCTTGCTGAGCTACTTAGAGACATTTAGAGACTTGCCCCGAAGCCACTCCTGTGTCGTCTTGGCTGTGTGCTTAAGGTCATTGCCCTGTTGGAAGGTGAATCTTCGCCACAGTCTGAGGACCTGAGTGCTCTGTAGCAGGTTTTCATCAAGGATCTCTCTGTACTTATTCTTTGCCTCGATCGTGACTAGTCTCTCCTTCCCTGCGGCTGAAAAACATCCCCACAGCATGATGCTTCCACCACCATACTTCACCGTAGGCATGGTGCCAGGTTTCCTCCAGATGTGACGCTTGGCATTCAGGCCAAAAAGTTAAATCTTAGTTTTATCATACCAGAGAATCTTGTCTCTCATGTTCTGTGAGTCTTAAGGTGCCTTTTGGCAAACTCCAAGCGGACTGTCATGTATCTTTTACTGAGGAGTGTCATGTACCTTTTTCTTCGGTTTGGCCAATCTACCAGAAACAGCCTTACGTGTGGAGGGCTGCAGAGATGGTTGTCCTTCTGGAACTTTCCCCCATCTCCACAGAGGAACTCTAGAGCTCTGTCAGAGTGACCATCAGGTTCTTGGCCACCTCTCTGACCAAGGCCCATCTCCCCCGATTGCTCAGTTTGGCCGGGCGGCCAGCTCTAGGAAGAGTCTTGGTGGTTCGAAACTTCATCCAATTAAGAATTATGGAGTCCACTGTGTTCTTGGGGACTTAAATGCTTCAGAAATGTTTTGGTACCCTTCCCCAGATCTGTGTATCGACACAATCCTGTCTCGGAGCTCTACGGACAATTCCCCAGACCTCATTGCTTTGTTTTTACTCTGACATGCACTCTCAAATGTGGGACCTTACATAGACAGGTGTGTGCCTTTCCAAATCATGTCCAATCAATTAAATTTACCACAGGTGGACTCCAATCAAGTTGTAGAAACATCGCAAGGATGATTAATGGAAACAGGATGCACCTGAGCTCAATTTTCGAGTCTCATAGCGAAGGGTCTGAACACTTATTTAAATAAGGTATTTCTGTTTTGTTATGGGGTATTGTGTGTAGATTGATGAGAATTGTTCTTTATTTAATACATTTTAGAGTACGGCTGTAATGTAACAAAATGTGGAAAAAGTCAAGGGGTCTGAATACTTTCCAAAGGCACTGTATATATCAATGCTGTTCAATGTCAGTCCTGGTGGGCTGAAACACTTCTGGTTTTCAAAATCTAATTTTCAACAGGGACACCAGGGGAGTGCAATTAACTACCAGGTAGAAACAGTAACAAGAAGTGTTTCGGCCCTCCAGGACCAGATTTGAACAGCCCTGATTTATATTATATACATCATACATTACACAGGCATGCATAGAGTAGGTGGGTTCAACAGGTTAACAGACAGTGTATTTGAAAGTATTTGAATACTCATTAACAATTGAGTACACTGGGTATTGGAGTTGGGCAATTATCTAGTGATAGTACCCCTGAAATGCAAATGTATCATTCCCTTTCTTTGAAACTTTTACTGCAGGGGGCTAAACCAGGGTTACACATAGTGTTTCTTGGTAGTCTTAAACAAATCTACTTTGAAACAAAAGTATACACCTCACATAGATGGTTATGATTTTTCAAAAAAGAAGACACCTGTACCATGTCAGATATAGAGTAAAAAAGAACACTGAAATATAACAAAACCATTTGACATAGAAACACTGGATTTTCAGCAGCTTTTAGAAACATAACAATAAGTTGATTAATTATTAAATGATGAAAAATATAAATAACATTCCATCCATGAGGCCACTAGGTACATGTAATTTGACTGCAGGAAAGGGCTACATAGCTCACTCATTTATCAAAGACCATGCATAGTTAGGTGTTGCACCATAGTTGGCTCCATATCTCATTTCCATCAGCTGTCTGTCCAAGAGTATTTAAAAACAGGTCTGCATTTAGAGCAGCTCTAGCCACTAAGCCCACCTGTCTTTGTGGCCATGTCTTAGAGTGACTCGTTCCTGGTAATTAAACAGAACACACTCACAGTATGGCACGAGACCACCCACCGTCATGAATAATGCATGAGAGTAGGTATGTTTTGGGTCTTTTCGTAATGAGCTCAAAGCTAGCTGCAGGGAGCTAAACAAACTGTCCGGCTTGCCTCCTAAGTGGGCATCAACCTTGGCACGGGGGTCAGAGGATTCAAAACATTTTTGCTCTGCCGAGTGTGCATGCCATGCACAGCCCGCCACACTCTGCCATTCCACACGACTTTACGGATGATAAACTCATGCGTAAAATATAGTTTGAGAGGGGAAACACAAATGGTCCTAGTTGGATTTTTTAACTAGAATGATTCCAAAACACTGCATGAAACTTGTTAATCAGTAAGCAGCTAATGTTCCCTTTGGTGACTACTGGAATGCATCTCAAATCAGCAAAAGGGTAAGATATGCCTTTAATGATTGAAATGTTTCTCCCCATGAATGTAAGATTTACTCTTGTTAACAAGAGAGGATGTTTGCAATTCCTTAAAATTTCCAAAGCACGTACACATGCACGTATATACACATGCTTGCATATGTACGCACACAGGCGCACACACACGCACACCCAAACACTCACTATCAGCAATCAACTGCAAATGACTAGAAAACAGCCAGGATATGTCCAAGAAGACATTTCAAGAAAATAAAAGAAACAACCTTTACTAGGAATAAAAAAAGTTTCCTACAAAGGCACAAAAACAAACCACGCAGAAGACAAACCAGAGAACATTCACATCATCTCTTTCTGAACACCCACTCTTTATCAAACCCTGCAATTATAAATCATGCTATCAAATCATATACCATTTTAAGGGGAAGGAAAAAAAGATGGATCATCACAAGAAAACAAAAACAAATCTGTCAAGGCTATTATAGAAGCGTCTCAAAAGGAAGCCTATAGATCAAAGCAGTGGGCAGCCATTTGTTCCAGCAGAATAATAGCTGTGATATGTGTCAGCCCTGCTGACCTGCTTGAACAATAAAGCAGCTTTGTAGCTGCCTAAGAGAAATGACCTTGTGCTGCTGAAACCTGCCCAAAAAGAGAAAAGAGATGGATGAAGAGAGACACATGGGCAGGGAGAAACAATTACAAGCTATATAAAGTCTGATCCTGTCCACCACCACTCACTTGGGAGGGAGAAGATTGTTGTCTGGTACCTTTAGAAAAAAAATAAGAAAAAGGAAAACCTTTTTTGGGGGGATGAAGAGTGCAGAAGTGCCAATGTCACTGCCATTGTGAAGTGCTACTCTTGTTGCTGCTGCAACTACTACCATCACTACACAGCACATTGGCCAGTGTTACCTAGTGTTGATTTTTCACTGTAACATTTATAGTGTTGTTTTAGGTGTTAATCGAACTCTGTAAGTGTTAAATTAACGCTCATTGGTGTAAGATAACCCGAGTGTTGGCGTTAATAATAACCAGTGTTAAACCAAAACCACACCCATCATTATCATGTTTCCCAGCATGCTCTATTGCAGGTAGATTTTTAGAATTGTTTGGTTCAATATATATGTTTTTGTATGTACATTGATTGATTCATTAAATAGAAATAACATACATTTTTCTAAACTAATCAAATCTGTTACATGGACTTACTACACCGTTGCTGAAATGGTTGCTCCAGTTTAGATGGTTTAGGTAGTCTCATATCCTAGTCTTCCCAACCCTGACAGTCATTCTGAATGCAGGTTGTTGGTGAATAAAAATTCCAAATGTTGAATATCCCCACTCTGGCTGAATTCCAATAGGAATTACACATCACTTTGCAAGCTGGCATAATGTGACGTACAGGCCTGATGTTTCCTATAAACCATGAGTTTCAGGCCACCGTATTAAGGTTAAACTAGGCCCTCAAAATAATATCAAATAAAAACATTTTAATGATAACATATTCACTTAGGCTTTTACTTGGTGAAGGGCACAGGACAGCAAATGGATGAATGCAGCAACCATGTCTCTGTCACTAACAAATACCGTTATGGGTGGTAACTCTGGAATATGCAAATATTTCTTTACACTAAGCAGTGTGTTAAAACTTATGGCTTGAATCCCGCTAACGGGATCGATATGACAACAGCCAGTGAAAGTGCAGGGTGCCAAATTCAAAACAACAGAAATCTCATAATAAAAATTCCTCAAACATACAAATATTTTATACCATTTTAAAGATAAACTTGTTGTTAATCCCACCACAGTGTCCGATTTCAAAAACGGCTTTAACGATTGTTAGGTCTGCACTTAGTCACAGAAAAACACAGACATTTTTCCAGCCAAAGAGAGGAGTCACAACAAGCAGAAATACTCATAGGACTTCATGTTACAAAATACATGTCTGTTTTGTTCGATAAATTTCATATTTATATACAAAAATCTGAGTTTACATTGGCACGTTATGTTTAGTAGTTCCAAAACATCCAGTGATTTTGCAGAGAGCCACACCAATTTACAGAAATACTCATAATAAACATAGATAAAAGATACAACTATTATGCATGGAATTATAGATACACTTCTCCTTAACCTCTCTAGGGTAGTGGGCAGCATTCAGAATTTTGGATGAAAAGCATGCCCAAATTAAACGGCCTGCTACTCGGGCCCAGAAGATATGATATGCATATACAGTGGGGCAAAAAAGTATTTAGTCAGCCACCAATTGTGCAAGTTCTCCCACTTAAAAGGATGAGAGAGGCCTGTAATTTTCATAATAGGTACACTTCAACTGTGATAGACAAAAAAATCCAGAAAATCACATTGTAGGATTTTTAATTAATTTATTTGCAAATTATGGTGGAAAATAAGTATTTGCTCAATAACAAAAGTTTCTCAATACTTTGTTATATACCCTTTGTTGGCAATGACAGAGGTCAAACGTTTTCTGTAAATCTTCACAAGGTTTTCACACACTGTTGCTGGTATTTTGGCCCATTCCTCCATGCAGATCTCCTCTAGAGCAGTGATGTTTTGAGGCTTTTGTTGGGCAACACGGACTTTCAACTCCCTCCAAAGATTTTCTATGGGGTTGAGATCTGGAGACTGGCTAGGCCACTCCAGGACCTTGAAATGCTTCTTACGAAGCCACTCCTTCGTTGCCCGAGCGATGTGTTTGGGATCATTGTCATGCTGAAAGACCCAGCCACATTTCATCTTCAATGCCCTTGCTGATGTAAGGAGGTTTTCACTCAAAATCTCACGATACATGGCCCCATTCATCCTTTCCTTTACACGGATCAGTCGTCCTGGTCCCTTTGCAGAAAAACAGCCCCAAAGCATGATGTTTCCACCCCCATACTTCACAGTAGGTATGGTGTTCTTTGGATGCAACTCAGCATTCTTTGTCCTCCAAACACGACGAGTTGAGTTTTTACCAAAAAGTTATATTTTGGTTTCATCTGACCATATGACATTCTCCCAATCTTCTTCTGGATCATCCAAATGCTCTCTAACAAACTTCAGACGGGCCTGGACATGTACTGGCTTAAGCAAGGGGACACGTCTAGCACTGCAGGATCTGAGTCCCTGGTGGCGTAGTGTGTTACTGACGGTAGGCTTTGTTAGTTTGGTCCTAGCTCTCTGCAGGTCATTCACTAGTCCCCCTGTGTGGTTCTGGGATTTTTGCTCACTGTTCTTGTGATCATTTTGACCCCACGGGGTGAGATCTTGCGTGGAGCCCCAGATCGAGGGAGATTATCAGTGGTCTTCCATTTCCTAATAATTGCTCCCACAGTTGATTTCTTCAAACCAAGCTTCCCAGCCTGGTGCAGGTCTACAATTTTGTTTCTGGTGTCCTTTGACATCTCTTTGGTCTTGGCCATAGTGGAGTTTGGAGTGTGACTGTTTGAGGTTGTGGACAGGTGTCTTTTATACTGCTAACAAGTTCAAACAGGTGCCATTAATACAGGTAACGAGTGGAGGACAGAGGAGCCTCTTAAAGAAGAAGTTACAAGTCTGTGAGAGCCAGAAATCTTGCTTGTTTGTAGGTGACTAAATACTTATTTTCCACCATAATTTGCAAATACATTCATAAAAAATCCTACAATGTGATTTTCTGGATTGTTTTCCCTCATTTTGTCTGTCATAGTTGAAGTGTACCTGTGATGAAAATTACAGGCCTCTCTCATCTTTTTAAGTGGGAGAACTTGCACAATTGATGGCTGGCGAAATCCTTTTTTGCCCCACTGTAACTGGTAGATTTGAATAGTAAACACTCTAAAGTTTCCAAAACTGTTAAAATGGTGTCTGCGTATAACAGAACTGATTTAGCAGGCGAAAACATGAGAAATATCCATTCAGGAAGTTTTTTTTGGTTGGTTATGTAGTTTTCTATTCAATGCCATTACAGTATCCATTGACTTAGGACTCCATTTGCAGTTCCTATGCCTTCCACTAGATGTCAACAGTCTTTAGAAATCGTTTCAGGCTTGTATTCTTATAAATGAGGGAGTAAGACCAGTCTGAACGAGTGGACCCTAACGTGACGCAGAGTGTTTTCAGGCGCATGTGCATTTCTTGTTTACCTTTTATATTGACAATGTTATTGTCCGGTTTAAATATTATAGATCATTTAGGCAAAAAACAACCTGAGGATTGAATATAAACATCGTTTGACATGTTTCTATGAACTTTACGGATACAATTTGGATTTCTTTGTCTGATTGTTTTGACTGAGTTTGAGCCTGTGGATTACTGAAGAAAATCTGCTAACAAAACAGAGGTTTTTGGATATAAAGAGACTTCATCGAACAAAAGGAACATTTATCGAGTAAATTAATGTCTTCTGATTGCCACCATATGAAGATCATCAAATAAATGTAAGGGATTAATTTTATCTCTATTTCTGAGTTTTGTAACGCTTCTGCTTGGCTGGTTACTGTTTGTAATAATTTGTCAACTGGGCTATGTACTGGGCTAGGTATGTTCTGGACTAGGTATGCTTTCACCGAAAAGCATTTTATAAATATGACACTGTGGTTGGTTTAACAAGAAGTCAATCTTTAAACCTATGTAAAATATGTTTTGTTTTCTGAATTTTTATAATGAGCATTTCTATAATTGAATTTGGCGCTCTGCAACCTCACTGGATGTTGGCTAGATGGGACGCTCGCGTCCCACATACCCTAGAGAGGTTAATGCAACCGCTGTGTCAGATTTCAAAAAGCTTTACCAAAAAAGCACACCATGCAATAATCTGAGTACAGCGCTCAGACAACAAATCAAGCCATACAGATATCTGCCATGTTGTGGAAATATTCACTTACCTTTGAAGATATTCATCAGAATGCACTCCCAGGAATCACAGTTCCACAATAAATGTTTGATTTGTTCGATAAAGTCCATAATTTATGTCCAAATACTTCCTTTTTGTTTGCGCGTTTAGCCCAGTAATCCAAATTCATGACGCGCGAGCAGACGAAACGTCAAAAAGTTCCATTACAGTCTATAGAAACATGTCAAACGAAGTATAGCATCAATGTTTAGGAAGTTATCATAAATCTTCAACAGTGTTCCAACCGGAGAATTCCTTTGTCTTCAGAAATGCAATGGAACTCAAGCTAACTCTTACGTGAACGCGCGTGGTCAGCTCATGCCACTCTGCCAGACCACTGACTCATTCAGCTCCCATTCCGCCCTCCTTCACAGTAGAAGCATCAAACAAGGTTCCAGAGACTGTTGACATTGAGTGGAAGCCTTAGGAAGTGCAACTTGACCCCATGGACACTGTATATTCGATAGGCAAATAGTTGAAAAACTACAAACCTCAGATTTCCCACTTCCTGGCTGGATTTTTTTCTCAGGTTTTTGCCTGCCATATTAGTTCTGTTATACTCACAGACATCATTCAAACAGCTTTAGAAACTTCTAGCTGTGTCTGAATCCTGGCTTAGGAAGAACACCAAAAATTCTGACATTTTCATCCCAAACTACAACATTTTCAGACAAGATAGAACTGCCAAAGGGGGCTGTGTTGTAATCTACTGCAAAGATGTGTCCTTCTATCCAGGTCTGTACCCAAACAATTTGAACTTCTACTTTTAAAAATCCAACTCTCTAAAAACAAGTCTCTCACTGTTGCCGCCTGCTATAGACCACCCTCTGCCCCCAGCTGTGCTCTGCATACCATATGTGAACTGATTGCCCCCCATATATCTTCAGAGCTCGTGCTGCTAGGCGACCTAAACTGGAACATGCTTAACACCCCAGCCATCCTACAATCTAAGCTTGATGCCCTCAATCTCACACAAATTATCAATGAACCTACCAGGTACCTCCCCAAAGCCTTAAACACGGGCACTCTCATAGATATCATCCTAACCAACTTGCCCTCTAATTACACCTCTGCTGTCTTCAACCAAGATCTCAGCGATCACTGCCTCATTGCCTGCATCCGTAATGGTTCAGCGGTCAAACAACCTCCACTCATCACTGTCAAACGCTCCCTAAAACACTTCAGCGAGCAGGCCTTTCTAATCGACCTGGCCGGGGTATCCTGGAAGGATATTGATCTCATCCCGTCAGTAGAGGATGCCTGGGTATTTAAAAAAAAATGCCTTCCCAACCATCTTAAATAAGCATGCCCCATTCAAGAAATTTAGAACCAGAAACAGATATAGCCCTTGGTTCTCCCCAGACCTGACTGCCCTTAACCAACACAAACACATCCTGCATTAGCACCGAACAGCCCCCGTGATATGTAGCTGTTCAGGGAAGCTAGAAACTATTATACACAGGCAGTTAGAAAAGCCAAGGCTAGCTTTTTCAAGCAGAAATTTGCTTCCTGCAACACTAACTCAAAAAAGTTCTGGGACACTGTAAAGTCCATGGAGAATAAGAACACCTCCTCCCAGCTGCCCACTGCACTGGAGATAGGAAACACTGTCACCACTGATAAATCCACCATAATTGAGAATTTCAATAAACATTTTTCTATGGCTGGCCATGCTTTCCACCTGGCTACTCCTACCCCAGTCAACAGCACTGAACCCCCCACAGCAACTCGCCCAAGCCTTCCCCATTTCTCCTTCTCCCAAATCCAGTCAGCTGATGTCCTGAAAGTGCTGCAAAATCTGGACCCCTACAAATCAGCCAGGCTAGAAAATCTGGACCCTTTCTTTCTAAACAATTATCTGCCAAAATTGTTGCCACCCCTATTACTAGCCTGTTCAACCTCTCTTTCGTGTCGTCTGAGATTCCCAAAGATTGGAAAGCAGCTGCGGTCATCCCCCTTTTCAAAGAGGGGGACATTCTTGACCCAAACTGCTACAGACCTATATCTATCCTACCCTGCCTTTCTAAGGTCTTCGAAAGCCAAGTCAACAAACAAATTACCGACCATTTCGAATCTCACCATACCTTCTCTGCCATGCAATCAGGTTTCAGAGCTGGTCATGGGTGCACCTCAGCCACGCTCAAGGTCCTAAACGATATCTTAACCGCCATCGATAAGAAAATGTGCAGCCGTATTCATTGATCTGGCCAAGGCTTTCGACTCTGTCAATCACCACATCCTCATCGGCAGACTCGACAACCTTGGTTTCTCAAATGATTGCCTCGCCTGGTTGACCAACTACTTCTCTGATAGAGTTCAGTGTGTCAAATCGGAGGGTCTGCTGTCTGGAGCTCTGGCAGTCTCTATGGGGGTGCCACAGGGTTCAATTCTTGGACTGACTCTCTTCTCTGTACACATCAATGATGTCGCTCTTGCTGCTGGTGAGTCTCTGATCCACCTCTACGCAGACGACACCATTCTGTATACTTCTGGCCCTTCTTTGGACACTGTGTTAACAACCCTCCAGGCAAGCTTCAATGCCATACAACTCTCCTTCCGTGGCCTCCAATTGCTCTTAAATATAAGTAAAACTAAATGCATGCTCTTCAACAAATCGCTGCCTGCACCTGCCCGCCTGTCCAACATCACTACTCTGGACGGCTCTGACTTAGAATACGTGGACAACTACAAATACCTAGGTGTCTGGTTAGACCGTAAACTCTCCTTCCAGACCCACATCAAACATCTCCAATCCAAAGTTAAAACTATAATTGGCTTCCTATTTCGCAACAAAGCATCCTTCACTCATGCTGCCAAACATACCCTTGTAAAACTGACCATCCTACCAATCCTCGACTTCGGCGATGTCATTTACAAAATAGCCTCCAATACCCTACTCAACAAATTGGATGCAGTCTATCACAGTGCAATCCGTTTTGTCACCAAAGCCCCATATACTACCCACCATTGCGACCTGTACGCTCTCGTTAGCTAGCCCTCGCTTCATACTCGTCGCCAAACCCACTGGCTCCATGTCATCTAGGTATCTGCTAGGTAAAGTCCCCCCTTATCTCAGCTCGCTGGTCACCATAGCATCACCCACCTGTAGTATGCGCTCCAGCAGGTATATCTCTCTGGTCACCCCCAAAACCAATTCTTTCTTTGGCCGCCTCTCCTTCCAGTTCTCTGCTGCCAATGACTGGAACGAACTACAAAAATCTCTGAAACTGGAAACACTTATCTCCCTCACTAGCTTTAAGCACCAACTGTCAGAGCAGCTCACAGATTAATGCACCTGTACATAGCCCACCTATAATTTAGCCCAAACAACTACCTCTTTTCCTACTGTATTTATTTGATTTATTTTGCTCCTTTGCACCCCATTATTTTTATTTCTACTTTGCACATTCTTACACTTGCTTACCTGGTTAAATAAAGGTAAAATAAATAAAAAATAAAATAAGTGTTTTCTATCCAAATCTAATAATATGCATATATTAGCAACTGGGCCTGAGTAGCAGGCAGTTTACTCTGGGAACCTTAGTCATCCAAGCTACTCAATAATGCCCCCAGCCATAAGAAGTTATTAATTTAACACTAAAAAGTGTGGACTCGTATAGACGCTGGACCAGTGTTAAATTTAACACTGTGACTGCTGTTTTTACTACTACTACTACTACTTCTTCTAATACTACTAGTAGTTGTAGTAGTAGTAGAAGTAGTTCCAATATCACTACAAATAGTGGTATCAGTTGCAATCAGTCTTGATGGATATCTGTCCTGACTTATTATTTGATATCAACACCATTGACATTGATAAAGACAGAGCACAAGGTGTAGCCTATTCCCATCTAAGTGTCCAAGTGCTGCTCGCCTGGCCAATTCCAACTGCACCTTTTTCTTTCTGAGCTGAAAAGCTATCTTGTGTGAAAGAAAAATGGCGAGGAACAATCAGAGAGCCATTCAGCTGCCTCGGAGAGAGGTAACAAAAGGCACCCACGAGCCGTGTACTTTTGTGCAACCCAGATAAAGGTCTCGGGGAAACAGGAGAGCGGCCTGGAATTCATGGTATGACATGGAGGGAGAGAGAGGAAGGAAATATGTGAAAGGAGCCATTCGAGGTTGAACGGGTAAGAAGGGGATCTGCGGAGAAAATGAAAGAAAGCTCAGCTCCAACAAGCCATTGGCCACAATAGGTTGAAGTGGTGAAATAGTAGGCCTATGCAAGGGAGGTGATCTTTACTTGTGCCACCGCTGCTGATTGTATAGAATGCATTGGTATGGAGTGAGAAGCAAAATGTCTGCATACTGTGTTTTGTCTTTTTTTATATATTGCAGAATCCAATGAGCACAAGAGGTAATGGTGTTTGCTCTCCACATTCATGGAGCTGCAAAAGAAGGAAAGGCTCAAATTAAGTTGATATTCTAGTATACAGTACAGTATGTATCAACTATAATTTTTCAAAATATGCTGGCTATCTGTCTATAGTCGTTGATAAGGCTGAGAAAGTGGCTTGAAATATACTGTGTACCCAAACAGGCTAAGTGGAACATGGCACTGGCTCCAGTTGGGACATAAAATCAATGATGGCTCTACTGCCAACATCAAATGAGATGAAAGTTACATCAAAGTTACGTATGAAAAATACAATCAGACTGCATTTCATGGCTTTCGTCCCTAACATTTACTGCCAGTATCAAGCAATATCAAATCAATATCAATGGAAACCAGGTTTTAAGTTCACACAAAATATGATACTGGCACAAAATTCTAGAATACATTCAGTCCCAATGACATCGGCTTAGCTTCTTAAACAATTAATTGAGCACAGGAATAGGGCTAAAAAGAAAGGAAACTCAAAGAGAAGAGTGGTTGCAGAGGTACGAGGTATAGTCTGAGATTCAACCAAAAGCCTTGAGCATATTCTCATGGTCTACCACCGCAACCATCGTTGTCTATTAGTGCTGAGTTCTTATTACAGAAGTTATGGTTTGTTTGTTATTTGCCCCCCCACCCCTACCTGTGACGGAATTCAGGGTGTCATTTCAAACAGCCCTTAGGCCTTCAAAGTGTTCTCTGATCTCTCTGAAGGCTGTTTATCAAACACCCCCTTTCATTAGACTATCAACAGGGTTGTCACCACACCAACTGCAGACGTTATCAGCCTTATCATCATGGCAACTGGAGTTTGTCACACCAGTGGGGGTGGCGGGAGGCAGGGGACGTCCATGTTGCTCGAAATGCGTGTTGATGAGTGATTTTGTCTGACGGCTGATGTTGGGTGATGTTGTGCGAAGCATGCGGAAATGGGCATGACAGAGGTCGGTGAAACCATTAGTGAATGGAAGGGGGAGGGATGTGGGACGGTGTCCTCGTGATGAGGAGGGTGGGGCGGCTGTCTTCTTGTGGTGACGGAACGTTATCATGTTAGCTTTGCATTCATTACATTAGGTGTTCGTCTGGGACAGCCTCCATATATACATGTCACAGGTGTCATGGTAGGAAAATATGTGACTTATTGTCATGAAGGCGGAAGTGAAGGGTATCTTGTTGTTTTGTCCCAAGATTCTCTCTGGCTCTCTCGTTGTCCTCAGCCTACTCTGACATCTTTGACCAGCCCATCTGTGGCTCCTAGATTACTTCAGGAACAGAGGAGACGTCTCTACAGAGTGAGTCCTTCAGTTTAAGGAGAAGACACACCAACATATGAGCGCACACACAAACGCATGCATGCACGCACACACAAACACACACGTCTTGCGGAGTTAAATAATTGTTGAATTTGGAAAATGAGCACAAGGCCTATGCAATGTAACATTTGCCATTGTACTTGACATACAGTAATTATGACGTATGACATGTCTATGGTATCACAACAGCTATTATAGACACAGCATGACAACTGTCGCATGAATGCCTGAATTGATCAAAGCCAGTTGTTGAACTGAGCCAGGTTGTGTTGTTACATGCAATTGCAATGTAATGTCAGGCATGTCATGTTGCGGTTGATTAATGGAGGTTGAATGAGAGATTGAAATAAATGTTTTAGGCCCTAATCTATGGTTTTCAAATGACTGGGAATGCAGTTATGCATCTGTTGGTCACAGATACCTTTTCTTTTAAAGGTAGTGGCGTGGATCAGAAAACCAGTCAGTAGCTGGTGTGACCACCATTTACTTCATGCAACGCGACACATCTCCTTCTTGAACAGGCTGTTGATTGTGGGCTGTGGAATGTTGTTCCGCTCCTCTACAATGGCTGTGCGAGGTTGCTGGATATTGGCGGGAAGTGGAACATGCTGTTGTACAGGTCGATCCAGAGGATCCCAAACATGCTAAATTCCACTAATTCCGGCTGCGGACAACTTTCTCATGGCTTCTGGAGGGAAATGGCTTCTGGAGGGAAATGCTGTAGGAATGCTCAACCGGTGTCGCTCATTCAGCCGACAGAAACTTTCAACCGGTTTTCCCGGCGAGTCGGAGTCTGTGGCTGAGCCTTCTCTTGCCTCTACTCCTCGCGTAACGTGGTCTGAGACGCCGAAGCTTCCCACCATTAGCTCTGACAAATTTAAAACCCTAGTCATTGGCGACTCCATTAACCACATTATTAGACTTAAAATGAATCATCCAGCGATCATACACTGTTAACCAGGGGGCAGATCATGATCATTAGAAACCATTAAGCTGCATACTGGACCCTATTCCAACTAAACTATAGAAAGAGCTGCTTCCTGTGCTTGGCCCTCCTATGTTGAACATAATAAACGACTCTCTATCCACCGGATGTGTACCAAACTCACTAAAAGTGGCAGTAATAAAGCCCCTCTTGAAAAAGCCAAACCTTGACCCAGAAAATATAAAAAACTATTCGGCCTATATCGAATCTTCCATTCCTCTCAAAGATTTTAGAGAAGGCTGTTGCGCAGCAACTCACTGCCTTCCTGAAGACAAACAATGTATACGAAATGCTTCAGTCTGGTTTTAGACCCCATCATAGCACTGAGACGGCACTTGTGAAGGTGGTAAATGACATTTTAATGGCATCGGACCGAGGCTCTGCATCTGTCCTCGTGCTCCTAGACCTTAGTGCTGCTTTTGATACCATCGATCACCACATTCTTTTGGAGAGATTGGAAACCCAAATTGGTCTACACGGACATGTTCTGGCCTGGTTTAGGTCTTATCTGTCGGAAAGATATCAGTTTGTCTCTGTGAATGGTTTGCCCTCTGACAAATCAACTGTAAATTTCGGTGTTCCTCAAGGTTCTGTTTTAGGACCACTATTGTTTTCACTATATATTTTACCTCTTGGGGATGTTATTCGAAAACATAATGTAAACTTTCACTGCTATGCGGATGACACACAGCTGTACATTTCAATGAAACATGGTGAAGCCCCAAAATTGCCCTCGCTAGAAGCATGTGTTTCAGACATAAGGAAGTGGATGGCTGCAAACTTTCTACTATTAAACTCGGACAAAACAGAGATGCTTGTTCTAGGTCCCAAGAAACAAAGAGATCTTCTGTTGAATCTGACAATTAATCTTAATGGTTGTACAGTCGTCTCAAATAAAACTGTGAAGGACCTCGGCGTTACTCTGGACCCTGATCTCTCTTTTGAAGAACATATCAAGACCATTTCGAGGACAGCTTTTTTCCATCTACGTAACATTGCAAAAATCAGAAACTTTCTGTCCAAAAATGATGCAGAAAAATTAATCCATGCTTTTGTCACTTCTAGGTTAGACTACTGCAATGCTCTATTTTCCGGCTACCCGGATAAAGCACTAAATAAACTTCAGTTAGTGCTAAATACGGCTGCTAGAATCCTGACTAGAACCAAAAAATTTGATCATATTACTCCAGTGATAGCCTCTCTACACTGGCTTCCTGTCAAAGCAAGGGCTGATTTCAAGGTTTTACTGCTAACCTACAAAGCATTACATTGGCTTGCTCCTACCTACCTCTCTGATTTGGTCCTGCCGTACATACCTACACGTACGCTACGGTCACAAGACGCAGGCCTCCTAATTGTCCCTAGAATTTCTAAGCAAACAGCTGGAGGCAGGGCTTTCTCCTATAGAGCTCCATTTTTATGGAACGGTCTGCCTACCCATGTCAGAGACGCAAACTCGGTCTCAACCTTTAAGTCTTTACTGAAGACTCATCTCTTCAGTGGGTCATATGATTGAGTGTAGTCTGGCCCAGGAGTGGGAAGGTGAACGGAAAGGCTCTGGAGCAACGAACCGCCCTTGCTGTCTCTGCCTGGCCGGTTCCCCTCTTTCCACTGGGATTCTCTGCCTCTAACCCTGTTACTGGGGCTGAGTCACTGGCTTGCTGGGGCTCTCTCGTGCCGTCCCTGGGGGGGTGCGTCACCTGGGTGGGTTGATTCACTGTTGTGGTCGGCCTGTCTGGGTTGGCGCCCCCCCCCCCCCTTGGGTTGTACCGTGGCGGAGATCTTTGTGGGCTATACTCGGCCTTGTCTCAGGATGGTAAGTTGGTGGTTGAAGATATCCCTCTAGTGGTGTGGGGGCTGTGCTTTGGCAAAGTGGGTGGGGTTATATCCTTCCTGTTTGGCCCTGTCCGGGGGTGTCCTCAGATGGGGCCACAGTGTCTCCTGACCCCTCCTGTCTCAGCCTCCAGTATTTATGCTGCAGTAGTGCGACAAGTAGGAAGTGCGACACTCACGTATCTAAAATAAGTCTCTTAGCGCCCAAATGGAATCTGCTATGGAACAGAATACCACCCTTAAGTACCACCTGGAGGAACTCCAGAACAGTCAAGCACTACAGTGTGACTACCCAACAAAGCAACCAAGCTCGCAACCGGAGCTCGGTACACAAAGGAGTGAATACAACAGAAGGTTTCAGACTAAAGTCCCTCAGTCTTTTCCTCTTGGCCGTTCGGCACAGAGTAATATGGTGCCTCCTCACCAACAAAGCTTGGCTTCTCCTCTTGGCCTTCTTGCCTTTCGGCCCACAATTCAACACAGGATGAAGCAAACCCTCTCTGCACTCTTAGCGCGGAACGCCTTTACAATACCCTTTGACCCCGTTCCAGTGAAGCCAAACAAAACTGAGATGTTCTTAGCAGACATAGAGGACGCTTTGGATGGCTTCCTGAATGCAAGGAATGCTATGGGTACTGACAGGCTTTACCGGTCGAAGGGAATGTCGAATACACACGTGACAAGGTTCATCTGTCCTCAACAGCAACATGTGCCAAACGACTATGCAAAACTTGCCACGGCTTTGAAAATATAATTCAATGGTTCTGTGACTCACAAACACGACAGCTCGCTGGCTTACACTGTCACAAAAGCTCGGAATGAACACCCACAAGCAGTAGCAGATTTAGGTATAGGCAACATAGGCAGCCGCCCAGGGCAGGATCTTTCCGTGGGCGGCACAGGGCAACTGCACACACAAATTTGGAATGGTGACATTTGCGTGATCGGTTTTCCATCGCTCATTTTCAAGTCACGTCAATGATATCATGTCACCGTGTGGGACTGTGGGTCAATTAAACTTGTCAGAGTGGGCGCTCTGATTGTAGTATGTGAGCTAGGCATGCAACTGCCTGGGAAGGTCTCCCACTCAGAAGTACGAGATGGGGAGAGGGGCAGGGGTAGGTTGACCTCAGGTCTCCAGACTGGAAACCCGATGTAGGGGGCGTGGGGGAATCTGTCAAATAGCGCACCTCTAACTTTGGACAGTACTAATATAATTTGTAAATTCAGTCACAGAATGCAATTCCTATGGCTTCCAAAGGCTGTCAGCACTATGTTCAAGGTTTCAGGCTTGTAACCTCAAAAACAAATAAGAAATCAGTTTTAGCATAAGGACACATTCTTGGAAATTCGTGTTTGCGCGCGCTATGAAGACATAGCGCACCTGCTAAAATCAGTTTCCTATTGAACATACTTCTTTCTGTAAGAAATATATATAGTTTGATACAATTTTAGGGTATGTAAGGACTAAATAGAAACGTATTTTGACAGGATGGAACAAAGTTTAGGTGTAGATTTTCAGATTCCTTTCTCTGCATCTTGAACGAGTGGATTACTCAAATCGATGGCACCAAATAAATATAATTTTTGGGGATATAAAGAAGGATTTTATCTAACGAAACAACGCTGCATGTTATAGCTGTGATCCTTTGGATGACAAATCAGAGGAAGATTTTCAAAAAGTAAGTGAATATTTAATCGTTATTTGTGAATGTATGAAACCTGTGCGGGTGGAAAAATATTTTGATGTGGGGTGCCGTCCTCAAACAATCGCATGGACTTTTTTGGTGTAATAGCAACTGTAAATCGGACAGTGCATTTAGATTAACAAGAATTTAAGCTTTCAGCCAATATAAGATATATGTACATACAAGTTTAAGATCCATAAATCCGAATGGCTCCCGGTATCACCTATTGCTGCTCATTGGACCCTATGATCACTTGGCTACACATGCCTCTCTCTAATGTCAACATGCCTTGTCTCCTGATGTTTCGGTTAGTATTTGTTGTTTTATTTCACTATAGAGACCCTAGCCTAGCTCAAAATGCTTTAGATAGCTCTTTTGTCACACATCCCACACATGGAGAGACCTCACCTGGCTTAGCTGGTGTCTCCAGAGATGCAAGCTCTCTCATCGTCACTCAATGACTAGGTTTACCCCCACTGTACTCACATCCTACAATACCCTTGTCTGTACATTATGCCCTGAGTCTATTCAACCACGCCCAGAGATCTGCCCATTTTATTCTGTGTTCCCAACGCACTAGACGACCAGTTCTTAACCTGTAGTGACACCCCATCCCGTGAACGGGACCGTTTTCAACATCTGACACTAATTAGCATAACGCAACGGACATAAATCTTCCTAGAAAATATTCCTATTCATGAAAATCACAAGTGAAATATATTGGAACACAGCTTAGCCTTTTGTTAATCACCCTGTCATCTCAGATTTTCAAAATATGTTTTACAGCCAATGCTAGACAAGCATTTGTGTAAGTTTATCATAGCCTAGCATAGCATTATGCCTTGCATAATGCAACCGTGTCACGGAAATCAGAAAAGTAATCAAATTAAATCGTTTACCGTTGATGAACTTCGGATGTTTTCACTCACGAGACTCCCAGGTAGACAGCCGAAGTTCATTTTTTCCCAAAAGATTATTTTTTAGGCGAAATAGCTCCATTTGTTCTTCACGTTTGGCTGAGAAATCGTCCGGAAATTGTGGTCACCACAACGCCGAAAAATATTCCAAATTAGTTCCATAATATCGACAGAAACATGGCAAACGTAGTTTAGAATCCATCCTCAATGTGTTTTTCTAATATCTATTCGATAATATATCCGTCGGGACAATTTTAGTTTTTCACTAGGACCGATTGGAATAATGGCTACCTCTGTATTTTACGCGAGAATCTCTCTCGGAGCCACCATGTGACCACTTACGCAATGTGGCCGCCTACGGCTATTCTTCAACAGAAATGCGTAAAACTACGTCACAATGCTGTAGACACCATGGGGAATACGTAGAAAGCGTAAGCTTGTTGATGGTACATTCATAGCTGAATAGGGAGTCATTGGAACGCAGCGCCTTTCTAATCGACCTGGCCCGGGTATCCTGGAAGGATATTGACCTCATCCCCTCAGTAAAGGATGCCTGGTTGTTCTTAAATAAGCATGCCCCATTCAAAAAATGTAGAACTGAGAAAAGATATAGCCCTTGATTCACTCCAGACTTGACTGCCCTTGACCAGCACAAAAACATCTTGTGACATACTGCATTAGCATCGAAAAGCCCCCGCGATACGCAACTTTTCAGGGAAGTCAGGAACCAATATACACAGTCAATTAGGAAAGCTAAGGATAGTTTTTTCAAACAGAAATTTCCATCCTGTAGCACTAATTCCAAAAAGTTTTTGGACACTGTAAAGTCCATGGAGAATAGGAGCACCTCCTCCCACCTGCCCACTGCACTGAGGCTAGGAAATACTGTCACCACCGACAAATCTACGATAATCGAGAATTTCAAGAAACATTTTTCTACGGCCGGACATGCTTTCCACCTGGCTACCCCTTCATATCGTCTGAGATCCCTAAAGATTGGAAAGCTGCTGCGGTCATCCCCCGCTTCAAAAGGGGGAGACACTCTAGACCCTAACTGTTACAGATCTATATCCATCCTGTCCTGCCTTTCTAAAGTCTTCAAAAGCCAAGTTGACAAACAGATCACCGACCATTTTGAATCCTACCGTACCTTCTCCACTATGCAATCTGGGTTCCGAGCTCGTCATGGGTGCACCTCAGCCACGATCAAGGTCCTAAACGATATCATAACCGCCATAGATAAAAGACAGTACTGTGCAGCCATTTTCATCGACCTGGCAAAGGCTTTCAACTCTGTCAATCACCGCGTTCTTATCGAAAGACTCAATAACCTTGGTTTCTCAAATGGGTTTCTCAAATGAGTTCAGTGTGTCAAATCGGAGGGCCTGTTGTCCAGACCTCTGACAGTCTCTATGGGGGTGCCACAGGGTTCAATTCTCGGGCCAAGTCTTTTCTCTGTATATATCAATGATGTCGCTCTTACTGCTGGTGATTCGCTGATCCACCTTTATGCAGATGACACCATTCTGTATACATCTGGCCCTTCCTTGGGCACTGTGTTAAAACCTCTTTGGGATAGGGGGCAGCATTTTCACTTTTGGATAAATAGCATGCCCAATTTCAACTTCCTGCTACTCATAACAAGAATATAAGATATGCATAGTATTAGTAGATTTGGATAGAAAACACTCTGACGTTTCTAAAACTGTCTGTGAGTATAACAGAACTTATGTACCAGGCAAAACCCAGAGGACTAACCATTCAGAAAGTTGTTGTTGTTGTTGAGGTCAATGAGTTTCAATGAGTTTTCATTGGGAAATGAGGAGTCTATTGCACTTGTTTGCAGTTCCTACCGCTTCCACTGGATGTCACCAGTCTTTGGAAATTGGTTGAGGTTATTCCTTTGTGTAATGAAGAAGTACGGCCATCTTGGATCAGGGTAACATTATGTGTACTGTTTGAGAGTTGCGCAAGACTAGAAAACTAGCTTTAGTTTGTGACCCTCCTGTATTGTAAACAGATAGACCCGTCTTCAATTTGATCGATTATTAACGTTTAAAAATACCTAAAGTTGTATTATAAAAGTATTTTGAAATGTTTTGGCAAAATTTCTGGGTAACTTTTGAGATATTTGGTAGTGACGTTGCGCAAATTGGAAGCTTTTTTTTCTGGATCAAATGCGCCAAATAAATGGACATTTTGGATATATATCGACGGAATTAATCGAAACAAAAGGACCATTTGTGATGTTTCTGGGACATATTGGAGTGCCAACAAAAGAAGCTCGTCAAAGGTAAGGCATGATTTATATTTTATTTCTGCGTTTTATGTGGTGCCTGCAGGGTTGAAATATGCTATTCTCTCTTTGTTTACTGTTGTGCTATTATCAGATAATAGCTTCTTATGCTTTCGTCGAAAAGCCTTTTTGAAATCTGACATGTTGGCGGGATGCACAATGAGTGTAGCTTTAATTTGGCATCTTACATGTGTGATTTAATGAAAGTTAGATTTTTATAGTATTTTATTTGAATTTGGTGCTCTGCATTTTCCCTGGCAATTGGCCAGGTGGGACATTTGCGTCCCGCCTATCCCAGAGAGGTATTTTAACAAACCTTCAAACGAGCTTCAATGCCATACAACACTCCTTCTGTGGCCTCCAACTGCTCTTAAATGCTAGTAAAACTAAATGCATGCTATTCAACCAATTGCTGCCCACACCTGACCGCCCACCTAGTATCACTCCTCTGGATGGTTCTAACTTAGAATATGTGGACAACTATAAATAACTAGGTGTCTGGTTAGACTGTAAACTCTCCTTCCAGACTCGCGTTAAGCATCTCCAATCCAAAATTAAATCTAGAATAGGATTCATTTTTCGCTACAAAGCCTCCTTCACTCACGCTGCCAAACATACCCTTGTAAAACTGACCATCCTACCGATCATTGACTTCGGCGATGTCATTTACAAAATAGCCTCCAACACTAGCAAATTGGATGCAGTCTAACACAGTGCCATCCGTTTTGTCACCAAAGCCATATATACTACCCACCACTGTGACCTGTATGCTCTCGATGGCTGGCTGTCGCTTCATATTCGTCGCCAAATCCACTGGCTTCAGGTCATCTATAAGTCTTTGTTAGGTAAAGCCCCACCTTATCTCAGCTTACTGGTCTCCATAGCAACACCCACCTGTAGCATGCGCTCCAGCAGGTATATTTTACTGGTCATCCCCAAAGCCAACACATACTTTGGCTGCCTTCCTTCCTTCCAGTTCTATGCTGCAAATATTGTAACGAACTGCAAAAATCACTGAAGCTGAAGACATATCTCCCTCACTAACTTTAAGCATCAGCTGTCACAGCAGCTTACCGATCACTGTACCGGTACACAGCCCACCTGTTAATAGCCCACCAAACTACCTCATCCCCATATTGTTATTTTTGTTGTTGTTGCTCTTTTGCAACCCAATATCTCTACTTGCACATCCTCATCTGCACATCCATCACTCGTGTTAATGCTAAATTGTAATTATTTCAACACTACGGCTTATTTATTTCCTTACCTCCCTAACCTTTCTACATTTGCACACACTTTACATAGATTTTTCTATTGTGTTATTGACGGTACATTTGTTTATCCCATGTGTAACTCTATGTTGTTGTTTTTGTCACACTGCTTTGCTTTATCTTGGCCAGGTTGCAGTTGTAAATGAGAACTTGTTCTCAATTGGCCTACCTGGTTAAATAAAGGTGAAAAAATGTTATACAAAAATAAGAAATTACCTCGACAAACCGGTGCCCCCGCACATTGACTCTGTACCAGTACCCCCTGTATATAGCCTTGCTATTGTTATTTTACTGCTGCTGAATGATTTGTTTCTCTTATTTATTTATTTATTTATTTTTTACTTAACATATTTTTCTTCTTAACTCCTTAAAGAATTGTTGGTTAAGGGCTTGTAAGTAAGCATTACACTGTAAGGTCTACTCTTGTTGTATTTTGCGCATGTGACAAATACGATTTGATTTGATGTGATTTGAGAAACTATAAGAGATTATAGTTTTACGTAACTTTGTACAAGTTTTTGCGAGTGAGGTTAGAGAGCCTTTCAGCCTGATGTAACCATCCATCTCTAAGAAACTGTATTAAATGATGGGTTAAGAATTAAGACATCAGACTAGAGAGATGTAGCACTGCAGCTCATGACTAAAGTGGTTAAACCTCCGAATCTCAACATAAGGTAGAGACGATAAACTCACCTTCCGACTAATCCCTGGTACGGCTAATTAGTTGTCCTAAGTAAAATATCTAGAAAAGCTAATTTAAGTGGAACCATTCTGAACAATCAAAGCCTTTACAACCCCCGGTTCTGAGAGAGACACGGCAAACCGAGGAATTTCACTGAGGAATTTCAGGTAAATACATTCATGATTTCTTACTCCAAGCGGGCGGCAGTTCGTGGGAAAAGTATAGGAGTACTCACAGTGAGAGTAGTTTTTAAATGTACCAATGGTAAGTGTTTCTGTCCCTCTCTCTCTCTCTTCCTTGTCTTTTGTAACAAGCAGCCATATTGTTGTCAGTCTGCTAGGGACTTGTTTTGAATGTATTAAGTGTGTATGTTTATCCTGTGTTACCATTCAGTTAGCTAGTAAATAAATAATTAAACCAATTTGTGTAGTACTGAATCATAAGTAAGGCTCTGGTTTTTGCAGATGCAAGGAGGTTACGACTGTTCAGAATGATGATATGATACGAGGTTCTGATTAATAAGTTCCCTGTTTATAGATGTGATTGGTAAAAAAAAAACTTGGAGTTTAATTCGGGAGATGGTAACTCTTTAAAGAATCACTGTGGTGTCCCAGATCATGAGTTAATTGTTACATTATTAATTTAATTGGGTAACAATTAAACATATTTAGGTAATTAGATAAATAACAGTCTTCAAATTGATGTTAAAGTCAAGTCACGACAACTGTCAACTGTGGGACCTTATATAGTCATGTGTGTGCCTTTCCAAATCATGTCAAAAAATTCAATCAATTGGTGGACTCCAATCAATTTGTAGAAACAACTCAAGGATGATCAATGGAAACAGGATACACCTGAGCTCAATTTTGAGTCTCATAGCAAAGGGTCTGAATACTTATTTAAATAAGGTATTTCTGTTTATTTTTTATGGGGTATTTTGTGTAGATTGATGAGAATTGTTCTTTTCATTGAAGAATAAGGCTGTAACGTAACAAAATGTGGAAAAGTCCAGTGGTCTGAATACTTTCCGAATGCACTGTATACAGCTTGCAATGAGGTTCGGAGAATTTAGGATTTTAAAGCTAATTTCCTGCTATTCCACACATTTTGCCTTGATGCTGCGAGAAAAATGTGTAGTGCATTTGAGGTTTCAAAAGTTTTCTGAAGTTTGTAATTTAAGTTTGACATTTCAGACTTGATTTCCCTTCATGAAAATGTATCAAACCCTACAACAATGTGAATGAATTATAATCCATATAATTCACATTTCCTGTTGTGGCAAGATTATTTTCATGCTGTATCAAACTATCTCAGATTAAGATCCTACATCCGTAGGCAGTTCATTGAAGGTGTTTTTGCTCAGTCTAACAAATCAAGTTATGTGCAGCAGTGAGAGACTCCTAAACCTCTGATACAAATCTGTGTGTGGCCCACAATGAAGAAGAAGTAAAGAAAAACTTTGAACCTGTTCTTCTTTCCTTAATCAATATTACTTTCCTTCCGGCCGAGCTTAAGAAAAAGGTTTGTGAAAGTCTTACAAATTCAATTTTAAATTGAATTGTTGTTCTCCCGGGCAGGTGCTTTTTGTCATATGTTAACATTTTATCACTGATGCCATCTTGACAGTTTCCTTTGGCATTTCTCCGATTGCGGTTATTAACACCCACAAGGAAGAAAATCCATATTACACGACTTGTTGTTTGTCAGTTGTCAGCATTAATAACATCGTCAGCCTGCAGGATACGTGGCAATTACTCCCAGACTCTCAATTAATGAGCTTTCTGAAAATGGTATTATTACTGTTACAGAGCTTTAGCAAACATTGCCAGACTTCACCTCTCTTTCTGCTTTTCAAACAGACACCAGTAGACTAGTTCGGGCCAAGGATGCAATAGCTATAGCTTTGAAAGCAAAGAAAATTATTTAAGCATTAAAATGGTCTTCTTTGAGTTGGAAACCAATTTGTAACGTATAAATTACAATCACCCTACCAAAGCTGTGTCAAGGAAACAGAATGCCTTCTAAGGACAATATGCTGAAGAGATGAAAATGTGGTTGAAAAGAGCACATTGTGAGTAATAAAGTAGGGTCCTTATAAATGTGTGGTTGTGGTAGGCCACAATTGCTTTCCGACGAGTCCCGTGACACTTGTGGGAGTCGTAGTGACACTCCCAACCCCCAGACCAAACCCCAGATGGAAATGGTCTAAGAGTGTAAAATAATCATGTTGACAGAATACAGGACACGGTTAAAAGGTCTAATTTGTCAAGAGGATTCCTCGCCTCAGGCTCTCTCTCGCTCTTCTGCCTCCCTCCCTCCCTCACTTGCTCTCTCTGTCTCTCTCTTGCTCATTTATTTATCAATTCATTACGATTCCCCTTCCCTCCCATCACATCTTTTCTGAGGCCCCCCCCACCACCACTCAACGTTGGAGGAAGAGATACCCCAAATACCCTTTAACTCTCAAGAAGTCTCTTATCAAAACTTCTTAAGAACATTTAACATAATTATTCCAAAGGCAACGCTGGCCATTATACATTCAGAAAATGCAACCTCAATCCCATTTTTGGAGTGCGCAAATGTCTTCTCAGTCAAGTATAATGAAAACAGGTTTGATGATATTTTGAATGTAATATTAAGAAAGAAGACAAATGGATACAGCATATTCATGGTCCTGGCACAATGGCCACTCCATGGTAAGAGACGTCATGGTTTCGGGAGAAAAAACCCTGTGCTACCCCTGGGCTCAAGTACAGGATAGTACTAGGCTTCTCCCAATAGTTCTATGTCAGCACACAAAGTTTGATGCTGTTGTAATCCATGTAGGATTTAATTACATTAGGAACGGTAGCTCGGAACAGCTGAAACAGGATTTTGAAGAATTGATTGGGTCTCTGCTGGACACCAAAAAACGTCCTATCATTTCTGGCCCTGTGCCCTCGCTTGGTTGAGGTAGTGAACGTTTTAGCAGGCTACTAGCACTTCACAACCGGCTACGTGACTACTGCAGCTTCTTGGGTGTAACTTTTGAAGACAACTTTGACACCTTTGGGAGCAGAGGATTTGAGACCACCCAAATCATTTCAGTGCCTGGATCCTGTCCAAACACTACAAGGCAGCGCTGAGGCATTGACTGATCAAATCAAGCTCCTCAAAGGTATGTGCTCCCATTAAATTGCAGCAATATTATTCCGCCACAGCTTCCCATGTTGATTTGGGTATTGTAAATAGTAATTCCGTACCTGTTCATTTAATTTCCTTTCATAACTCTGTTAGCTCACTTAAGGAACCCACTGTTGTTAGCTCCACCTATGCCATTAACAGTTTTATATCAAGCTATCGTTTTTCTACATGTGCTCATAAGCAAAGCGGTATTGTCAATAGTAATCTTGTGCACATTTACCTGAATTCTACTATTAGCTCTCAAACGTTGAATCCAATCCAATCTCATCAAGTTCTATTGACTCTTGTGTCACCATGGATACTGCTGCTTTCAAATCTCGCAGAGGGCTTTGACTGTTACATATACATGTTTGAAGCTTGATGTCTAAACATTTTCTGGATGTCTAGGTGCATGACTCTAGAGACCTGACTGAATAATTTGATTATGGATAAGGAAGTTGCCATTGCGTACTACAACAATTTCAGATGTGATAGACAAACAATGGGGGAGGGCTGGCTATTTATGTAAGATCTTCTCTTATGGCATCATGCTCTCTTAGCATCTCTGTCCCCAAAATGTGTGAGTTGTTGGTTAAAAAAGTGTCCATAAGCAAAAATATGCATTTATTTTTTGCTGTTGTCAACCACCCCGAGACGCTTCTGCAGAGGCTGTTTGGTATTATTTCTGATTTTTCAAAACGGTTTCTGTTATCTGAACTGGTTGTGTTAGGAGATCTAAATCTTGATTGGCTTACATATGCCTCAGATCAGTTTAAGAATATCTGTCTTTAGTTCAACTGATAACAAAACCCACACGGATGAATGTAAATAACCTAGCAAACTCCTCAATGATCCTGGCTAACCATCCTCATAAGTATTTGGCTAGTGGTGTTTTTGCAAATATATATCAGGGACCACTGCCCTATAGTTTTTAATTTTACCTTTATTTTACTAGGCAAGTCAGTCAAGAACAACTTCTTATTTTCAAGGACAGATTTGTACCTTGTCAGCTCGGGGATTTGAACTTGCAACCTTTCGGTTACTAGTCCAACGCTCTAACCACTAGGCTACCCTGCCGCCACAGTTTGCATTAGAGATACCAAATTGAAAACTTTGACCCTCGTATAATTGTGAAGAGAAATTGTGAAAAAGTATAGCCCTAGGTGTTCATTTTTTTCTACTAGCTGCATACCAGACCCAGTTTTGGCACTTTCATTTTTCTCTTCCATTTTACCTCTCTGGCTGATAAACACGCCCCTTTCAAGAGTCAAAAACTGAACTAACCCATGGTACTCTCCGGCACTCTCAGACCTCCTCTTGATAAGAAAATCAAGCCTGGGCCAAGGGCTCATTAGCTGATTGGCAGCTATTTCGGCAATTTAGAAATAGATGCAGTGCCTCGGTTAAACAGGCAAAATCAAACTACTTCCTTAGCGCTATGGCAGATTCTGTTAGTGATCCCTCTATTCTGGAGGAAAAAAATATTCACCGAAGCTGGCTAATTCCTCTACTTCCCTGCCTTATTAAGTCAGACTCCTGCATCATTACTGAAAAGAGATTTGTGATGCTTTTAATCAGCCTTTTACCTCAGCTGGTTTCCTATTTGAAAGAAATGTGGTCATACTGGTCTTAGCCAGTCTGTTCTTCCCAGATACAGCCTCTAGTTGCCTCAATAGATGTTCAGTCAACCACATTTGACTTGGGTAGTCATGGTAGTCAGGTTTTTATTTTATTTTTGGCAACTCACAGAAACAGACAGACATTCTTGCTGCCTTATTAGCTATTGACACCAAGAAGTCATTTGAGGCTGACAATTTGGACCCATCTTTGCTTAAGTATTATTAAGTATGCAGTGCCCCTCATTGTGCTACCACTCCATAAGGGCAGAGATGATGATCTCAACAATTATCGACTCATTTCCAGGATCCATTGTCTCGCGAAAATACTAGAAACATTGGTAAACAAACAGCTATGTTATTTTTCTATCGTAAATGTTATTCTTAATGTTAATCAATACAGATTCAGACCTAAACATAGCACCACTACGGCTGCTATGCTTGTTGTATGATATTACAAATGCCTTAGATGATAGAAAGGATTGTGCTGCCATGTTTGTAGACTTTTCAAAGGTTTTTGATACTATAGACCATGTTATTCTGTTGAATAAGTTGTCCTCTATAGTGTTGGAAACTGATGCTTGTCGATGGTTTTATAATTATCTCGGTGACTGAACTCAGGCAATCAAGGTAGATGGGGTCAAATCTGAGTTCCTTGAGTTACATAAAGGGGTGACCCAAGGTTCGATACTCAAACCACCACTGTTTACAATCTATATAAATAACATTGATCATGCTGTAAAAATAATAATAATAATTTGTATGCAGATGATACAGTGTTGTATTCCATTGCTCCATTGGTTGGCCAAGCCTTTTCACATGTGAAGTCTAATTTTCAAGCATTTCCTATAAATATCTTGGCATCTGACTTGATGTCAAACTGTCATTTGAAAAACATGTCACTGAGTTGGTGAAGAAGTTGAAGTTCAAGCTTGGTTTCTTTTACAAAAACAAAGCATGGTCTGACTTGTGTGTACAGGAAGGAAATTGTCCAAGAGCACTTTTAGGTCTCTTTTAGAGGATGGGGATATTATCTATATGCATGCAGCAGCATTAGCACTTAAACCACTAGATGTTGTTTTCCATTTTGTCTTTAAGTTTATTGCTGGTGATGTTAATAGAACTCATCATTTTGTTTTGTACAAAAAAAGTGGGTTGGGCCTCTTTGTATGTAAGGAGAAAGCATTTTTGTTGTGTTCATCTACAAAGCACTCATACAGAAACCTCCTATATATCTATCATCATTAATTAAATTTAGACTTACAAATAACACTGGAGGCCCCTTCCGTCACTACAGAGTTAGGCAAAGCTACTTTTTTTGTGCACTTTATGTGGAACAATTTAGAGAGCTCTCTGAAATTAGATGTTCTGGTCCCCCTTAGTCAGTTCAGAGTAATGATCAGAGACTACTATGTTGATAAATGTGACTGTTTTTCTTAATATGTTTTGTAATTTTGTATTTTGTATGTGTTTGATGTATGTATGCAGGGCATATCTGTAAAATAGACCCTAGTCTCAATATGACTTCCCTGTCAAAACAAAGGTTCAATAAAAAATAAAATCATTTGAATAAAATATTGATGTCACGTTCATAACTGCCTGTGCAAAATCATATTTTTCTATAGTGATTAATATTCAGGATTACTTTACACCAATGCTACAGTTTGTCCAAGCCAATTTGGCACATTTTCCTGCAGTAGCCCTACACACCACTGAAAAAATCCTAGAACAGTTAAATGGGCCAGTGTCCTTAGGGTTTTCAACAATCAAATGAAGTGAATGAGACACTGAAAGTACAAATAAATGCTGAAAAAACAATTTTTACCTAAATTAGCAGGATTTTGTTGCCCAACGATGCACACCTAATTGCAACTAAATTTAATGGAACTTAATTTGTTCTGGTGGAAAATGTAATTTAATGTATTACAGATAATATCCCTGTAAGCCTTCGAATTGAAGCTCAATTAACTTAACTGATTGATGCACCGGTTGCTTTCAGCTGAATTGATAACGAGAGGAACATGATAGTGTGAAATAAACTGAAATTACATGTGAAAACATGTCAGTTAGGACCTTTTGGAAAGCAATGTTGATTTGTGAAGGGATGACCAGAAACATTCTTGGTTGAAAGCAGATTCACCCTGTGTCAATGGTTTCCAACAGGTCAATTGCAAGCTCCCAGTAGCTCACAGCCCACCTATGAGTCAAACAATTCTGAAAGTACATGCAAGTGTTCCATCGTAAAATGTCATAAACAAATATCACAAGTATCAGACACCACAAGCTCTCATCTACTATTGAATCAACGCAACATTGACATTATACCACCCCTGATTAGCCACTATTGGTACTAGAGTTGATGTCCGCAGCACTAAGGGAATCTAATTAGCATAATACAACAATTATATCAAATCTGTCAGTTTAAGAAAGAGATATTCGTTTTTTTGCATGGACTAGGTCTCAATCCACTGCATCCGCCGATGTTGCCCTTTCATATCTGCAGTGAAAGGTAGCAGAGCTAGAGCAGGGTTTGTCATTCCATGAGACATCCCGAAAACGTCTGTAGCATCTGAATGGTTTGGCCTTCAAACTTTTACGACTCTCATGAACATGATGGTGTTCTCCGTTTTGCAAGCATCACGAGACTCATCTGAAGTTAGCACATCCGATCGGCCAACTTCTGTTTGTAGCTTCTGAACAGTTTTGGGCTACACACCTCTACAGAAAGGTGAGTCTCTCACGAACATGTACAGGTTGGCTATTTTGCACAAGCCTCACAAGACTAGTCTGAATGTAGCCAGGTACCAGTTAAAATGTTTTATGGAAGTATATATGGAGATCGTTCCTAAAATAAGGTGTTAAATACATCAACAACAGATTAATAGTTTCCTGAACAATGCATTGCTATGGGTTAATAACAGTAAGGCCAAGTTCAACGATTCATCACCCCAAAAATGTTATACCTTAAGGGGTCCTAAAACTCAACATCAAATAGCTAAATGATCCGTGGTATGACCATCATAAAACAATTCCATATGTTAGCTTAGTAGAACCCTCCCCCCGGCTTAGATTCGAGAGGGTTGGCTTAAAAAGCCACACCTAACACAATATCTGCCAATTAATGTAACGGTTTTCTTCAGTTGAAGGACAGGAGGACCAAAATGCAGCGTGGTTAGTGTTCAACATCTTTCATAATGACGATAAACGAGAACACTACAAAATACAAAACAATAATGTGAAAACCGAAACAGTCCTATTTAAAAAAAAATGTAAATAAAAAATAATTTATTATCTTCAATACCATTCATTCTTTACAACTCATAATTTACATACATACTCAAATAATGGTATTTTAATTAAACTAATTAAACTAAACATAAACCCCAAACAAAACCTCAGGGGAGCATCTTCCCTCCCCGTCACCCTACAAATACCTTTCCCTATCTCCCCGTCCCTAATCTATCCTCTTACAAATCTAAATGACACCCAGCCCTAAACCCCCCTTCCACCTCTCCCGAGCAGCATGCTGCCCCCACTTCCTCTCCTCCCTCTTCATCCTCCCCCTCAAATCTCCTTCCACCCTCCTCACTATCCCTTCCACCCCCCAATCTCTCCCTGTCTTCACCATGTTCTGCCTTGCTTCCCACAGCCCCCGTTTAAAGAGACTCATGAGAAGCCAGAGCAGAAACCTGTCCCTCTCCGTCCCTCTCTCTCTCCCTACACCCCTCTCTAACCTGGCCCACGTCAATACAAAATCCCCCTTTACCAAACCGAACAACACCCGTGCCCTAGCCCATACTACTCCGGCAAAGGCACAGTCCCAAAAGACATGGCGCACAGTCTGCTCCCTGCCACAAGAGGATCTTGGACAGGTGGGGGATTGTACCAAACTATACCGGTACAAGATGGAACGTACCGGCAAACACTTATGAAGGCTCAACCAATTCAGGTCCTTGAGCCTGTTGTCCAGACCCCGCGCCTGCACTCCCTCCCAGACCACTTCCGAGATGCCCGCTACAGGCGCCGGACTCCCTGCCTTTCTGACCTCCTCGTACAGGTGCCTATGATCTAAACCTATTCGGGCAACTTCAACCTCAGGGTGCGCACGCAGCCACTTGGCCGCATGACCAAAGTGCCACGGCAGCTGTTCTGCCCGAGGACCCATGTTAGACCACACCATTATGCTTCTCGCCTGATACGAGAAAAGCACCCGCAGGAGGTAACCGGACGGGTGTATCACTGGCTGAGCAAGCTCCGTTAACAAGAAAGAAACAAAAATTGTGTCCAGCTTGAGGGGGAAATGTGGTACCCTACCTCCCTCCCCAATGGGACAGATCATGCGTGCCCTGGCGACCCACTCGCACCTGCCACTCCACATAAACTGAAACACAAGCCTCACTAGAGGCCTCCTCAGACAAGCCGGCAATGGGTAGATGTATGCCAAATACAAAAGAGACGGCAACACATCCACCTTTAGGACCAGGACTTTGCCCATAAAAGACAAATACCTAGCTTTCCACATTGCTAGCTTCCTCTGTACTACTGCGATACGCATGTTCCAGTTTAGCGTCGCTGAGCCAGAGGTCTCAAAATGGACCCCAAGAATCCTCAGGGCCCCCTCACAGAGAGATAACCCCCCAGGCACATCCGTTCTACCGTGCCATCTTCCGAAAAACTTGACGGAAGACTTTGCATGGTTCAGAACTGCTCCCGACGCTCGGGTGAAATCCCCAAAGATGGCAAGGGACCTTGTCAGGCACGAGTCCTTGCACAACAGCAAGGAAGTGTCGTCGGCGTACTGCGTCATCTTTACACGCAGCCCACCACTTCCAGGGATCAGCAAACCTTCCACCCCTGTGTCTGCCCTAATGGCAGCCCCCAGAGGCTCCATGTACAGAACGAAGAGGAGAGCCGAGAGTGGGCACCCCTGCCTAACCCCAGACGAGAGGTCAAAAACGTCACCCAAGTGACTATTTACACTAACTCGGCACCCCGCTCCGACATATAATGTACGAATCCATCCTATAAACTTCTCCCCAAATCCTAATCGACCTAACACTCTGAATAAAAAGGATCTATTCACGCGATCGAAGGCTTTCGCCTGATCTAGCGCTGCTACCATTAAAGGCAGTCCTCTATCTTCAACCCAAGCGATGGAGTCCCTGATTAACTGTAGGGTTGCGGATCTCTCCCAGTCAAACAACCCGCCGAGGTTGCCTGCCTCGTATTCGAGTTCAATTAACCTTTGGATACGATCCACCTCCCTCCTCTCCTCCCTTTTTTTCCTCTTGCAATACCCTATTATAAAAACCCTAATCCTCACCTTAACTTAACTTCTCCCCAAATTCCCACCACTCTAACACCCCCTCGCACATGGACCGGAGGCCCTCAAGCCTCCAAAAGAAACCATAAAACCCGTCAACAAAAGCCTGCTCCTCCAGCACATCCCGATCTAGCTTCCAGTACCCCCTACCAAAGAGGCAGACTGGCGACCCCACCTGCAGGAGCACCCCGTCGTGATCCGAAAAGAAAACAGGCAACAGCCGCCCAGACAACTTACCCAAAGACCTGGGTACAAAAATATATTCGAGTCTCCGCTCAACCCCACTGGAGTTGCGCCATGTAGGACCGTCCATTTTCCGAGTAGTGTGCAGACCACCATCTACCAGACCATGGCAAGCCATTAGCCTGGCAATGGCGCCTGCACTGCTATCCCCCCTCTTCCTAAATCTGTATTAAAATCCCCCTATCACTAATTTACTATTTGTGACACACAGGGCGTCAGACAGTCCACCATCTCCCTCCTGTCTGCCACCACCTGTGGCCCATACACCACCACTAATCTAAATTTACAATCCCTTATCGTGACATCCACCCCTATAACACTCCCCTGCATTACCACAAAAGAATCCTCCACTTTTATCTCCCTGTGCCCACACAAAATCCCTACCCCCGATGAGTGCACCCCCCCAACACCCCAAACCGACTCCCCCTTGTCCCACTCCCTCTTAAACCTACTAACATCCCCTCCATCCCTCAGGTGATCCTCCTGTAAAAATCAAAAATCAAACCCCACACCCTCCAAATAACTAAAAACCGCCCTCCTCTTAACAAAATCCCTTAAACCCCTTACATTTAAACGAACAAAAGTAAAATTAGACTCCATGAAAAAATAAAAACATGTAATACACTCAATCTAAACCCAGACAGAAAAAAAAAACAGGAGACTCACCCGATGCTCCCCTTCTCCATATCTACCGGTGAGAACACCATCCGTAATCCTGACATCCCCCCCTCTTCCTCCATCACACCATCCCAGGATGCAGGAATAGTGTTTGACTCCGGGGTGCCCTGCACCCTGGGTCTACCCCCACAATCCTCCCCCTCCCCAGTGTTGCAGCTGGTTTGGAAAAAAATTGGGGAGGCTGAGTCCCCAAACAAAAAACTCCCCACCTCCTCCTGTACCCAGTCCTGAGTCTTGTTAGGTGTGTTAGGCTCAACAGAAGTTGAGGGCCTGGGGAAACCAGCAGCAACCCAGAGGTTTCTCCCACCCCCATCACTCTCTTGGCCATCCCCTCCCCCTCACTGTCAGACAATCGCACCCTCCTCTTCATTCTCTTCTTTGGTGATGGCGGCAGTGGAGAGATAAACCCCCCCCCCCCGCCAGCTCCTCCACCATACCCCTCATCTCTTCCACCAGGGCACTTTCCCCCCAGTCCACTCGATCTTCCACCGTCTCCTTCTCCACCACTCCTCCCTCGCTTTCTTCTCTCTCATGCTCCTCCACTCGGTTGCCTTCTTCCGCCGCTTTTCCTGGTTCTCCTACTCCCGTGCCTTCCGTTTCCTTCTCTCTTCCATCCGCCGCTTCTTGCTCCTCCTTCCTTGTGGCCTTCCCCTCTGGACCTGTACTCTGGTCATGAGGCGTGCTTCCTTCCCCTCCTCTTCTTCCCCCATCCCCCGCTCCTGCTCCCCCCCCAGCCGCAGACGCATATGACCTCTGACGGGCCGGGCACCCCCGCCACACGTGTGCTGACGAGCCACACCCATGGCACGTCTTAGGCTTGTCACAATCCCTCGCCTCGTGATCCTCAGATGCACAAAATCTGCATTTTCTTGTACTGCACGAGGCGAATATGTGACCGTAGGCCATACAGCGCCTGCAAAATGGGTGCTGACGTGCATAAAACAACGTCCCCCTGTCAGCCCTTAGGGAGAACATAGCAGGAGGATGGAGGTAGCCACCATGTCCCTTTGGGTCCTCTCTGAGGAGGGCCTGGAAGCCTCTCCTCCCATTCCAAACCCAAGGGAGTCTTTGAGGTGCCTTGCTGAGGAGACGTTATCCATGTATCTCCCCAGAAAAGCCCTCACCTCTTCATCCTTAACGTAAGGGTTGTAAATGTTGACAGTTACAACCCTAAAGTTATTCTTCGCCAGGCTTGTTATTTCGTAGTGGCACATCGGCCTCTCACCTCCCACTGCTCTTGCCCTTCTCAGGATATCATCGTGTTTTTCCTCTGTATATAGTGCCACGTCGTATGCTCCCTCCAACGAGTTGCCTTGGAAACAAAACACGTCCTTCATCGTCAGCTTTAGAATCCCCATCAATATTATCCTTCCAAAAGATTCCCGTCCTAAAGGCTCCAACTCCTTTTCCTTCCAAGCAAACCGAATCGTGTTGGCCAGCCCAATCCCAGGGACCGCCCGTGTTGATGTATTTAGCACCATCTCCGCAAGGGAATGGCGCTCGTTCTCTTCTCTTCCAAAGCTAGTAAAAAGGAAAAACCAAAGTGACCTAGCCTATCTGGTGAAACGACACAGAGACAGGAACAATCACCCACAAAGTACCCACAGAATATGGCTGCCTAAATATGGTTCCCAATCAGAGACAACGATAGACAGCTGCCTCTAATTGAGATCCAATCTAGGCAACCATAGACCTATAAACTACCTAGAAAGGAAACAGCCCCATAAACAAAACACATAAATCCCCCATGTCACACCCTGACCTAAACAAAATAATAAAGAAAACAAAGATAAGGCCAGGGCGTGACACCCTGTCTGTCTGTGTGGTTTGCACATTTGTCTATCACTCCATGTGTAGCCAGTTGATGTGATAACTGTCTGTTGGGTTGACAGAAATACTTTCCCCAAAACCTTCTCAATTCAATGTTAACTGCAAAGTAACATAAAACACATGTACAATAGGCCAATATCTAAAGATACATACAGCCAAATTATATACTATATATACATACAGCCAAATTATATACTATATATACTATATATACATACATATATACATACATATATATATATATATATATATATATATATATATATATATATATATACACACACACATATACACACACATATACATATATACATTATATACTATATATACATATATATATACACACATGTATACACACACACACATATATATATATAATAGTTATGACAAGTCAAACGTTTGGACGCACCTACTCATTCAAGGGTTTTTCTTTATTGTGTATCGCTGCAGAATGCTGTGGTAGCCATGCTGGTTACATGTGTCTTGAATTATAAGAGGTGGGAGCCACACATCCACACATACAAAGACACGGCAGTTGGAACCAAAAAATCTCAAATTTGGACACATGAGACCAAAGGACAGATTTCCACCAGTCTAATGTCCATTGCTTGCGTTTCTTGGCCCAAGCAAGTCTCTTCTTATTATTGGTGTCCTTTAGTAGTGGTTTCTTTGCAGCAATTCGACCATGAAGGCAGAATTCACACAGTCTCCTCTGAACAGTTGCTGTTGAGATGTGTCTGTTATTTGAACTCTGTGAAGCATTTATTTGGGCAGCAATTTCTGAGGCCGGTAACTCTAATGAACTTATCCTCTGCAGCAGAGGTATACCTGGGTCTTCCTTTCCTCTGGCGGTACTCATGAGAGCCAGTTTCATCATAGCGCTACATGGTTTTTGCGACTGCACATAGTTCTTGAAATTTCACGGATTGACTGGCCTTCATGTTTTAAAGTAATGATGGACTATCGTTTCTATTTGCTTATTTGAACTGTTCTTGCCATAATATGGACTTGGTATTTTAACAAATAGGGCAATTGTCTGTATAGCACCCCTACCTTGTCACAACACAACTTATTGGCTCAAACGCAATAAGAAAGAAAGAAATTCCATAAATAAACTTTTATCAAGGTACACTTGTTAATTGAAATGCATTCCAGGTGACTACCTCCTTTTGAAACTTAATTTCACATTTATTTAACCAGGTAGGCCAGATGAGAACAACTTCTCAATTACAACTGCGACCTGACCAAGATAAAGCAAAGCGGTGCAACCAAAACAATAACACAGAGTTACACATGGGTTAAACAAACGTACAGTCAATAACACAATATAAAAATCTATATAGAGTGTGTGCAAATGTAGTAAGATTAGGGAGGTAAAGGCAATAAATAGGCCACAGTAGCAAAATAATTACAATTTAGCATTAACACTGGAGAAATAGATGTGCAGATGATGATGTGCAAGTAGAGATACTGGGGTGCAGAAGAGCAAAAAAAAGTATGGGATGGCCGCGGCAGCATTCCAAACTTTAGGGATCTCAGACGATACGAAAGAGAAGTTGAACAGGCTAGTAATAGGGGTTGCAACAATTGCGGCGGATCATTTTAGAATCAGAGGGTTCAGATTGTCAATCCAAGCTGATTCGTAGGGGTCCAGATTTTGAAGCTCTTTCAGAACATCAGCTATCTGGATTTTGGTGAAGGAGAAGTGGGGGGGAAGTGCTTATTGAACTTCTCGATTATCGTAGATTTATCGGTGGTGATTGTGTTTCCTAGCCTCAGTGCAGTGGACAGCTGGGAGGAGGTGCTCTTATTCTCCTTGGATGTCATAGTGTCCCAAAGCTTTTTGGAATTAGTGCTACAGGAGGCAAATTTCCTTTAGGAAAGCAAAAGCTACCTTTTTCAAACGGACTGTATAATGGTTCCTGACTTCCCTGAAAAGTTGCATATCGCGGGGCTATTCGATGCTAAAGCAGAACGCCACAGGATGTTTTTGTGCTGGTCAAAGGCAGTCAAGTCAGGAGTGAACCAGGGGCTGTATCTGTTCTTAGTTCTACATTTTTTGAATGGGGCATGCTTATTAAGATGGTGAGGAAAGCACTTTTAAAGAACAACCAGGCATCCTCTACTGACGGGATTAGGTCAAAATCCTTCCAGGATATCCTGGCCATGTCAATTACAAAGTCTTGCTCGCTGAAGTGATTTAGGGAGAGTTTGCCTGTGATGAGGGGTGGTCGTTTAACCGTGAACCCATTACAGACGCAGGCAATGAGGCAGTGATCGCTGAAATCCTGGTTGAAGACAGCAGAGGTGTATTTGGAGGGCAAGTTGGTCAGGATTATATCTATGAGGGTGCCCATGTTTACGGATTTGGGGTTGTACCTGGTAGGTTCCTTGATCGTTTGTGTGAGATTGAGGGCATCTAGCTTACATTGTAGGGCGGCCGGGGTGTTGAGCATATCACAGTTGAGGTCACCTAACAGTACGAACTCTGAAGATAAATAGGGGGCAATCAATTCCCATATGGTGTCCATGGCAAAGCTGGGGGCTGAGGGGGGTCTATAACAAGTGTCAACAGTGAGAGACTTATTTCTGGAAAGGTTGGTTTTTAAAAGCAAAAACTCAAACTGTTTGGGTAGAGACCTGGACAGTAAGCCCGAACTCTGCAGGCTATATATGCAGTAGATTGCATCTCCGCCACTTTGGTAGTTCTATCTTAACGAAAAATGTAGTAGTTGGGGATGGAAATTTCCAGGTTTTTGGTGGCCTTCCTAAGCCAGAATTCAGACACGGCTAGGTCATCAGGGTTGGCAGAGTGTGCTAAAGCAGTGAACAAAACAATCTTATGGAGGAGACTTCGGATGTTAACGTGCATGAAACCAAGGCTTTTATGGTTACAGAAGACATCAAATAAGAGCGCCTGGGGAATAGGTGTAGTACTGGTGGTTACAGGGCCTTGGTTAACTTCTACATCACCAGAGCAACAGAGGAGGAGTATGATAAGGGTACGGCTAAAGGCTATTATAAAAACTGGTCATCTAGTGCGTTGGGAACAGAGAATTAAAGGAGCAGAATTCTGGGAGCGGACAAATAGATTCAAGGTTGTAATGTACAGACAAGGGCATGGTAGGATGTGAGTACAGTGGAGGTAAACCTAGTTATTGAGAGACGATGAGAGAGGTTTAATCTCTGGAGGCACCAGTTAAGTCAGGTGAGGTCTCCGCATGCGTGGGGGGTGGGACAAAAGAGCTATCTAAGGCATGTTGAGTTGGACTGGGGGGCTATACAGTGAAAAAAAAACAATAAGAACTAACTGAAACAGCAGTAGACATGGCATATTGACATTAGAGAGAGGCATAAAGCAATCACCGGTGTTGGTCGGGAGAGCTAAGACTACAATGGGTAAATTCCAATGAATGGGCAGAGAGGGTCAGTTAGGCAGGCACACATTGGACCTGAGTTTGAGGCTGGGACCAACAGATAAACAAAATGAGGTACAGTATTATTAATGAACACTCCAACAAGCATCAGCTGTGTAGCCGAATTATCATAGGGACCAATGAGCAGCAATAGGTGAGTTACGGAGACGTTCGGTAGTCGCAACTACGCTAGGCGAGCGAGAGACACGGCGTTCAGAAAGCTAGTGGGCTGGGGCTAGCATATCGGTCTTCGGCGACATCACAATGGAAAAGCCTGTTGAAACCACCGTCGTGTCTTTATTGTCAGTAAACTGAATACTTTGTTTATATTAAAGATTCTCTGTAATTAGTTACTCAATTAAACTGAATAATCATGTAGCTGTAATTAACTAGGAAGTTGAGGCACCAAGGAAAGTATTCAGATTACAAAGTTATAATTACCCAATATAACCTTTCAGATATCTTCATATCTGATCAATAGTCTTCTGATGAATGATTTATTTATTTTACCTCACGTTAGTCTCATTCCAAACGTCGTAAATTGTTGGTTATCTGCACGAATCCAGTCTTCACTATGAGTCATCCATACATCAATTGTCTTAAATCATTTAGTTATTACTAACTAAGTATTTCACAGAAATGCATAAACAAGCCGTAAATATGTTTACATGAAATGATAGAATGTGCCCTCGTGGGCTGAACCGGCATGGCAGCTTGTTAGACAAAGGGGCAATGGGGGGTCGACTAAGAAGTCCCTACAGAGTTAATTATAACAATTAAAATGCTAATCCCTTACACATGAACGCTCACTCATTCGGGAACAATTGCAATCAATATATATATTTACGCTCAGTGTGTCGTCTTGATCGCTGGTGAAAAGTCTTTCTTTTGTAGAATTGTCCGTCTCCCCTCCCTCTCGCTCTCTGTCTGTCTTGGTTAGAGGGGATAGTTCAAAGTGACATTTGTTATAGAATGGATGTTTCGGCGGTTGTCGTTCTTCGCCTTCAATGATGCCGAATTCCTAGCTGCAGACTAGTAATTAGTATCAAAGACTTGTTCTCATTCTGTCAGTATCGATAGTCTAAGAGTTTAATTAACCACGCGGTATGGTTAAAAAGATTCAGCAATGGTCTACACCTTTAGCCCTCTCGTAATTGAGGTAAGCTTGGTCTAGTGATAATTTCTCAAAGTTGAGTTTTATTCAGAATGGCAGAAGAGGGCTGTCTCGGGATGTCTGACCCTAACTGGGCTCAGGGGCGGTCCTCTGATTTACTTCAAATCAAAAGGGAATTGTATTTTTCTTCATTAAACAGTCCACAATCATATTACACCATTCACTCATTCATCTTATACAACAATTAGATGTAAAGCTCATATCTGAGGCTATTATATAAACAGCGTTATGGTAATGTGGCCACACCGTCTCTCTTGAGCTTCCCAAGTTGTGACAAACGCACCAGTTCATAGCTGGATTCTTCACCGATCTTTTACACTTTCTCTGGAACATGAAATTTGTTAGTACCTCAAGTTCTGTGAGGTGGAAGGATTTCCTTTGTTCTCTGTGAAAGTTTACCCTTTCCCTAATACTGTGTGTCCATGAGGTCTTCTCAGGAATTTATGACCTCTGACCACAGCAGTCTGGTTGTAGAAGCAGAGAGCGGGGGATGGTGCTCGTTGTGCTCAAAGAGGGCAACGTCATGACACCACATCGGGCGATAAAGTCGTCAGACCAGTCGTGATGGATCGGCGGGGCTCCGTGTCGACATTAACTTCTTGCGTTGAGCAATCCCGTATCCGGGAGCATAATCATAGCCTCAAGCTCATTACCATAACACAACATTAACTATTCATGAAAATCGCAAATGAAATGAAATAAATATATTGGCTCACAAGCTTAGCCTTTTGTTAACAACACTGTCATCTCAGATTTTCAAAATATGTTTTTCAACCATAGCTACACAAGCATTTGTGTAAGAGTATTGATAGCTAGCATAGCATTAAGCCTAGCAATCAGCAGGCAACATTTTCACAAAAACAAGAAAAGCATTCAAATAAAATAATTTACCTTTGAAGAACTTCGGATGTTTTCAATGAGGAGACTCAGTTAGATAGCAAATGTTCAGTTTTTCCAAAAATATTATTTGTGTAGGAGAAATCGCTCCGTTTTGTTCACCACGTTTGGCTAAGAAAAAAAACCTGAAAATTCAGTCATTACAATGCCGAACTTTTTTCCAAATTAACTCCATAATATCGACAGAAACATGGCAAACGTTGTTTAGAATCAATCCTCAAGGTTTTTTTCACATATCTATTCGATGATAAGTCATTCGTGGCAGTTGGGTTTCTCCTCTGACGCAAATGGAAAAATACACGCAGCTGGAGATTACGCAATAATTGCAACGGAGGACACCAAGCGAGCACCTGGTAAATGTGGTCTCTTATGGTCAATCTTCCAATGATATGCCTACAAATACGTCACAATGCTGCAGACACCTTGGGGAAACGACAGAAAGTGTAGGCTCATTCCTTGCGCAATCACAGCCATATAAGGAGACATTAGAACACAGCGCCTTCAAAATCTGGGGCATTTCCTGTTTGAAATTTCATCTTGGTTTCACCTGTAGCATCAGTTCTGTGGCACTCACAGATAATATCTTTGCAGTTTTGGAAACGTCAGAGTGTTTTCTTTCCAAAGCTGTCAATTATATGCATAGTCGAGCATCTTTTCGTGACAAAATATCTTGTTTAAAACGGGAACGTTTTTTTATCCATAAATTAAAAGAGCGCCCCCTAGAATAGGATAGAAAACACTCAGACGTTTATAAAACTGGTTAAATCACGGCTGTGACTATAACAGAATGTGCGTTTCATCGAAAAGCGCAGGAAAATCTGATCACTGAAAATTGGAAAATATATCAATGCGCCACTTGCATGTATTGTCTATGGGAAAGCAAAGCAAATTTCCTGGAGCCGAGATTGCAATTCCTACAGCTTCCACACGATGTCAACAGTCTTGTCATTTGCCTAGGCTTTGTTTCTTGGTCAAACGAAGAAGAGACAGCCGATTTCTTCAGGTCTCTGACCGGATATTTTGGTTGAGATTTACCCGGACATTATTTCCAGACGCACAGCTATAGAATACACATCGCCTCGTGATCAATTTGGTCGCTTATTAACGTTTACTAATACCTAAAAATGCATTACAAAAGTATTTCGAAGTGTTTTGTGAAAGTTTATCGTCGACTTTTTTAATTTAAAAAAATGACGTTACGTTATAAGACGCTATTTTTTTCGTTGATCACACAGTCTTCATAGATCGATATCTAGGCTATATATGGACCGATTTAATAAAAAAAAAGACCCAATAGTGATTATGGGACATCTAGGAGTGCCAACAAAGAAGATGGTCAAAGGTAATGAATGTTTTATATTTTATTTGTGCGGTTTGTGTAGCGCCGACGATGCTAATTATTTTGTTTACATCCCCTGCGGGTCTTTTGGGGTGTTACATGCTATCAGATAATAGCTTCTCATGCTTTCGCCGAAAAGCATTTTAAAAATCTGACTCGTTGCCTGGATTCACAACGAGTGTAGCTTTAATTCAATACCCTGCATGTGTATTTTAATGAACGTTTGAGTTTTAACGAGTGCTATTAGCATTTAGCGTAGCACATTTGCATTTCCAGATGTCTAGATGGGACGCCTGCGTGCCAGGTAGGAGCAAGAGGTTTTTAAAAAAAAATTCCACCGGAGAGTGATTATGCAACTTTATTATGTAACATTATACAGGGGAGAGAAGGGAGATTAATGAGACAATTGGAAGCGACTTCAGATTTTTGGGGAAAGCACTGAAAAGTAACTTGACACTGTGTTTTTAATTTATTCGACAAACATGTTTGAAACAACTATGCTGTCAGTCGAGCCTTGTAAATTGTCTGATGCAAGCATGCATTTGCACACTTGCGGTGCACAACTGAACTGAGGCTCTGTTTACATGCGCATTTGGGGTATAATCGTTCACTATATGCGATTAATAACTAGCTTACTGTTTGTTAACAAAATTATTTATTTTCTCAGCTATGGTTTGTGTTATGGTCTTGGTTGTTTTTAGTCTAGGAAATGTAGCATAGCTAACTGCACTGTGTTTTCTGTCTGAAATCTGGCTACCTTGTCTTACCTAGCTAGTTTTGCAATGCCCATTGCATTCATTGTAAGGTAGTTAGCTAGCAATGTGACAGTAGCCCAAAGTGTGGTGTTGGCTTTGATCCTGTTTTGAACCTATTTTGCTAGCTAGCTATATTTTGTGGAAGAATGCCGCTATGATATATTATGAACATTGAGTTGTCGTACAGTCTTGTTGGTGTAACATTGGCTACCTAACTAGCTAGGTCGGTAGTAACGCATCTCATTGATTATAGCTAGCAATGTAGATGAACTTGAGCAGCGTGACAGTTTCCCAAAGTTTGGAGGTTTTAAACTTAACATAACTAATGTTAGCTAGCTAGCTACCTAATGTTAGCTAGCTATGTTTTGTATAATATAAGTATGAGTATGATATATTGTTGTGAAATAACTGGTCATACGCTTTAGCTAACGTTGCAGTCTTACATTGAATAATGTTTCCTAGCTCAATCAATCAAATGTATTAATTTATCCCTTTTTACATCGACCAAAGTGCTATACAGAAATACAGCCTAAAACCCCAAACAGCAACATTAACAGGCTATCATAGTAGCCAGGGCTGTCCGCTATCTTATTGTGCTCTGATTACACGCAAGTTTTTAGGTCAGCAGTTTACACATGATGAATTCAGACTTATAATAAAAACTTTATTTGGCTAAATATAGCGAGCTTTCCTCGCTTGTTGGTTAGCTACCTAGCCAACGTTAGCTCTCATCTGACTTCAATAACGTTACGACTTGCTAGCTCCCTAGCTAATCAAAACAAAATAAAAGTAATTGGCTAGCTACCTTTTTTGCATGTTTGTCAGCTAGCTAGATTTCATCTGACTGGTGTTAGCAAGCTACAGAGGCTAGCTGCTGGACTTGAACATCCCAGCTAGCAATGAGGAATCGGCCCAGAAGTGGGTGTTGGACTCAGCCCGGAATCAAAATGAATGACTGCCCAGACTCCGCCCAAGTACATCGGGCTGTTTCCGTCTACTGGAATTCAGTCGACTTTGCCTGCTTCTTACCAGAATCCCCCCAAAGTGGCCCAATGCAAATTTAAATACATTTATACAAAATGACCCGATATAGTAATTTTAAATATTACTATTTCATACATACAAATTATACCCATCCACAACAAAAAAAAAACATTTTGTGTTGGAGGAAGCACCGTACACCTGGTGACCGTGTCAGCGTGCATGTATCTGGCCCGCCACAAGAGTCGCTACAGGGCGATGAGACAACAACATTTTTTTGATCACAGAAACAATGAAAAAATATGGAAAAATAAATAATGAACTGTTAATTATATAAAGCAGCCCGTGTAATCATTTGCCAGAGAGTAGCCCCAATCGGCCCGTGCCCCAAGTAAAACATTTTGGCCAGATAACTCACACAGGAATTGGCCCGAGCTCAATCCCCGCATCCTAGCCATAAGTAATACTGCCGACGGCGGCCCAGACTCGGGCCACATGACGTCAACAAGTATGACTCTCAGACGGAATCGGCCCAGATCCACTGTGCTAGCTGGGAAGCAACATAAATTTAGCTAGTGTAATAAACATATTAACACATGTAATAACGCATTCACTGACTGTTGTCTGCCTGTGGCATAACCATGCAATTATAGCTTGAACACTGTGTCATAACCTTCCCCTCCCCCTGTTCTCCAGCAGATACTAACCGCACTGGTACAACCCCGTGCGGGTGGCTGACTAAGATAACGTATACACTGAAATTCCTAAAACACACACACTCAACCCCCCTTCGGGATGGGCTCCAAAGACAAACAACTCTGTCGAGAACCAATGGGATACTGACACCAGGCTGGAGGGGACTGTCTATCACCTACAAGCAACCTACCAGAAGCCAGGACTACCAGAATCTACCTACCTCATTTCAATGTATAAAAGGGAACTGCACATCATGTTTCGGGGCTTCTTCCGACAGTTCCCTAAGAGCTAGACGAACGAGTCCGTGCAGCACGCTTTGCCAGATATCATTACGCTTGAATAAACGGCCTTTACTATACCTTATCCGCCTTGTCCAGAGTCTCAACTTGGTCTCATTTCTCACGTATCTATTCATCATCACTAGCTACCTAGCTAATCAAAGTATCATATAGCTAGCTATACACAGTAGCCTAGGTTTGTTCCTATGACAGGCAGCATGGTGCAAGCAGCTGTGTTGTTGCTGAGCAACTAACCCGGTGTTAGAACTCTGAGCTTCAGATAAAAATAATGTTTGCATTGTCAGAAATGCTACAAAAAGGTAGCACATCGTTGGTTTCTTAATGGACATAAGTTAGAATGTGAGAGCGATAAATTGTATATTCAATCAAAACTGATGCCTCTACAAATGTTTTCAGTCTGAAAGGTGACAAGTCTAATTGTCACTCTATGGACGCTGTAATCTCTTTTTATCCGACGCCTAGACAATGAGCTAGTTCTGGGCCAAAAACATTCTGACGACTAATGCTAACGACCCTATTAAACATTTGCTTTGTGGTTCTTGATAACAGAGAGGGCTCATGATGAGAGGCAGAGAGTGTGTTGTGTACCTTCAATTAAGATGATTTGCAAATTTTCATCAAGATTGGTGTCATATTAGCTTAGATATGATGGTAAGGAGATTTGAATTTAACATTGAGCCTCAATCAATGCCTATACATAAAACATTATTTGAAACAATCATTGCATTTTTTATTTATAGCAGAGAAAGAACATTACTTTATCTTGTCCTAAAATAATTATCAGAATTTGTTTTTTGATAGAATAGGGCTGCAGGACATTGTCAAATAACATTATTAAAATAAACCACACCAATTATTAACATACGGATGATTCACAAATCGTATTTAATAAAGGAGCAGTGCAGTTCAAACTTGATTTTACTTTTTTTATCGCTTTTTCCACACTATGCAGTCAAATTAACAATGAAATTGTGAAAATGGTGATGCCCTTTTTGTGTAAGAGCTGTTTGAAAAAAATGCCTGGAATTTCAGCCTGTTCAGGAGGGATGGAACTTTTGGCCCACATCATGATGTCACAATGTGATCGGATTATGATAAACCAATGACTGTTCATCCTGGTAAGGAGGTGGGCTCAATAACATCCTATTAGCCAATCAGGGCTATGTATGTAAATATCATCACATTTGTTTCCTTACGCCCAAATGATGAGACTGAGCATATCAAGGGCCATAGGAGGCTCAGGGAAATGAATGATAAAAACTATATTTTTTAATTATTTTCATTAAATAAACACAGTGATTTATTACACATACAGTGATGAGTGGAAAATGCAATGGTATAGCAGAGTTAACATGCAGCTTGATCAACTAGGGCCCTGACCCTATACACTTCCCAACCTCAAGGTCTCGACTGCACTCAACCATACTGAGACTTTGACCTCACTATCATATAATGGAGCAACCACATTATACTATCTGTTATTTCCTGCTACCACATTACACTATCTGTTATTTCCTGGGTGTTGACAAGCGTATTCATCTCTGTGGCCTCTTATTGATGAGTTAATGTGTTCTTTTAGCTTTTCATCTGAGCTCATTCACTGGCAAGGTGAACCTCCCCCGGGCCATAATTGGCGTACAGAGCCCGACGGTGTAGGAGGGAGAGTGTAAATCCTCCTCCTCAACACAGCTAGATAAATCAGAGGAGAGGTGAAGGGAGAGGTGAAGGAGGTAGCTGGGCTATGCAGAGGAGAGGAGGTGACTGAGTAGCGGTTGGAATAGAGAGTGTTTAGGAGGTTTAGGAGTCCTTGGTTTCTCTGTTTGCTCTTCTGTCAATGAATTTCCTGGAAAATTCAAACATTCAACAGTTCATAAGCAATACAGACATATTTATGAATTCTGAAGTTAGCCATTTAATGATGATTCAGAGTTAAATTTTTCTTCACCTGGCACTTATTTGTTAAAGGCACTGTGCTTATTATGGTGTTGTTATGGCCTTATAAAAGTACAGTGTTAGGTTCATCTCTGGATGGACCTAATATTTATTTAACAAACCTGAAATCAGCTTGACTCTATTTCAACATGAGAGATTGTTATCAGACTCAGAGAAGAGGACAGACAGCGGTAAAATGAGTGAGCGGAGAGCAGAAACATGAACTGAGAGCTATTTTATCAGGTTGACAAATAGGCCTTGACATCCTCATTTCCCTCTCAAATGACATCAAGACCCCATCATATCTTTGACAAAATAATTAATCTACCTTCTCCAAACTGTCAGTCAACAATGAGATCTAAACAATGCCGCGTTTTAGAAAGTGTCATTTTCAGCGGATTAATTTGACTGACGTATAAATTAAATAAGAACATCTAGATAGACGATGATTCCTTCCATTTAATTGTGTTTTTTAATGTGTCTACAATCATCTTTTTATGTATTTGAACAGGCGGCACATTGATGCACTGAAATTTCACTTTTGCTAATAGAAAATCCTCCAGTCCAACTAAATGGTGATGCGAATTTTCGCAGCTTTTTGTTAAAAATCGCGCAACATTTCAAAGTCCTGCTACTCATGCCAGGAATATAGTATATGCAAATGATAAGTATGTGTGTATAGAAAACACTCTGAAGTCTCTGAAACTGGTTAAATCGTGTCTGTGGCTATAACACAACGTGTTTAGGAGTAAAAATCCCTCGAAAAACTGTTCTCCAAAAACACAAAATATATATTAATCCGCCAGTCAATGTATTGTTTAAGGCGACTGCAAATACATGAAGATGCCCTGTAAACGCCTACAGCTTCCACACGATGTCGCCAGTGCTGGCATTTCTAGCAGACTTAATCCTTGGTTGTATTACGTTTTGGCCTTTCCTGTTTTAGTCTCTCAACAGGATGTTGTTAAAATGGAAAAGATGGCCGCTGATTTCAAGACGAGCTGCTATCGAATACAGATCGCCCCGTGATTAATTGTATAGATTATTAACGTTTATTAATACCTAAAGTTGGTTTAGAAAAGTAGTTTGAATTGTTTTGTAAAAGTTTATAGGCAACTTTTGTAATTTTAAAAAGTGACGTTGCGTCTTGTAAAAGGGAATATTCCTGGATCAGACCGGTCTTCAGAAAACGACATTTTGGCTATACAATGACGGATTTAATCAAGAAAAAGACCCAATTGTGATGTTTATGGGATATATAGGAGTGCCAAGAAAGAAGCTTGTCAAAGGTAATGAATGTTTTATATTTTACAAATCTGACTTGGTGGCTGGATTCACAACGAGTGTAGCTTTAATTCAGTACCTTGCATGTGTGTTTTAATGAAAGTTTGATTTTTATCAAAAACTATACGTGGCGCTCTTGAAATTTCCGCTGATTTGATCCCCACAGAGGGAGCTAATCCCTAACAAGTTAATAAAGCACAGCTTTTGTTAATTTACAGTCGGTTATGTCACATGTTCTGATACTGTATGTAAGCTTAATAAACTAAAGTGATACTGGCAACAACAGTGTGCAGGTTTTTATTTTCCTCTAACATATCATCACAATTCTGTAAGTCATCTGCAACAAGCAAAAGATGTGCGGGTTATTTTCTTAAGGGTGAAATACTGTAACTGTATCTGATGTCATTAGATTTCAATCTATTGCGATGTGTTTTGTTCCAGACAATATTACTGTAGGTTTCTTTCCATTTCCTAATTTTCTTGAAAACAATGGATTTAGAAAATCTAAGGCCTCAGTGTTATCTCAAGCTGCACTAATAACAACTCCAAGCCTTTGTAACACAATTAAATGAAGACAAAAGTCAAACAGTTTTGAAATTAATTTAATTATTTTGAAACAGTGTCGACAACACTGCTGTCACCATTGTCATTTACATCCCAGTTTAGTGAGGGCGATGACATACAGGTTCATCAGCATGCTATTAAGATGATAGGGCAGAACACATTAAACATTAAAGGAAATGTCATTATTTGATATCACGTTTTTGATTCCCTGCATACAAAATATGTGTTTTTTAACAGATGAAAGGGAAATGAAACGAGAGTGCACACACGCCGAGAGAAGCCTTTCACTGTCAATGTGTCTGTGCCGGGCTGTTAGTGGGAGCTGATCTCCCTCAAGAGATCAAACGTTATATCGGACGGGGGAGCATTTGATTTGTTCGACGAGCCGTTCAATATGTCGATCCCTCACCATGGGAGAGCTAAATCATAAACCCAGAGTACTCTGATGACAAGCCTGACATTCACACAATTACGAAGGAAATGAGTGGGGATGAGGAGAAGTAGAATAGAGGAGAAATCACCTCCTCTTTATTCAGGGTTTTCAGTAACAATACAATCAAAATAATAGAAATGGTAATATGGGAGGTGTTTTGTAATACTGTCATTTATTTTCTTTTGTACAAGGTTTATGTTGAAATAGGAGGTGGAAGATTGGTTACATAAGGTCATCAAAACACTGAGAAAGGGACACAATAATTGCTTGGTGTACTCATATCTTGAGACTGCTTCCACCCTGAAATGGTGTTTCTGCTTAGTCCTGATGTGCTTGGGTAACTGCACAGGATTGTCTTATGGAGACAATTCTTCCCAGTATGAACTCATTCATTTCTCAGTGAAGGGTCCCCATCCAATGTCCCCCCTTTTTGTTGTGCTGTGACTTGTGTCATCTTGCAATGTATCGCACTGTGAGCGGGCAGTTCTTATCATTAAAGGTTTACTCTCTCTCCTTTCTGTCTCTCTCATTTATTTGTCTCTCTTGGTCTTCTCTTTATTCACCCTCTCTCTGTTTCTCTATCTCCATTCTGCTCTGTTTGCTGCATCTGTGAAGTCCTTTTGAGAGATCTCAGCATTGACACAATGTGGTCACAACACACAAGATTGATTATCTTCCCTTATTTGATGATCTACTGGGGCCCGTCTCCCAAAACATTTAAGTTCTCCAAAGATATTGCTTACTTCTCTGTGTGTGTGTTTTCTTTTTACAGTGTGAACTAATAAACGTCTCAGGTTAAAAACAAAGTTATATCTATGATGGTGTAAGACAAAGTGACCTCTCCAAGACAGAATTACTTTCTCAGGTGTAATGTTCTGTAGAGCTTTAGTCATCTTTAATATAAGCATTCTCTTGATGAAAATAACCTGAACTGACAAATTCGCTCTCACAAGTTTGCATTGACAGAGGATGTCATGATGACAAGACAGTGTCAACCAACTAGATTGTCAATAATAAAAACAGACATCCAAGGCAAACACAAAATGGCTCAGATACAAACAAATAGCTTACAGAGTGTAGCTCGCTACTACAAAGACGCAGCAACAATGTGTTGATTAGTGGAAAAATCACTTTACTTTGAAGTTGATATTGGGACTTAATTTTCCCCAACTCCCCCAAAAATATGCACCCCCCCTAAAGAAGACAATGACTACCATGTAAAGACCATTCATAATTTGTGAATATTCATGGTCGCCCTCGTAATGGCCTGTTATGTAATCAACAGAGACGCAGTTTGGGGGTGGGATCTGGCTTAATTGTTGAGAGATTTAATTGCATTCTTCTCCACTACAATGGTCTCAACGAATTAGCGAGAGAGTGGGAGAGGAGGGAAATGGGGGGGAAAGAGGAGGAGGAGAAGACTGAGGAGGTGAGGTATCGACGGAGCCTATCCTGTCTGATTTGGAACTGGCGAGGGAGAAAGTCCTCATGTTAATCGTTGGTCCATACAAAACTTGAGTAGAGTGGATTGATTGGAAGCCAAGCTGACTTGGGTCTGGTGCGTGGCCTGGTGGATGTCTGGGGAGATGCCTGCTGAAGTGGAGATAGTGGAGAACAAGATCTTAATCCCCCCCGTGTGTCTGGCACTCTCAACCCCCATTGTTCATGAGGCTCCAGTTTCCTTTTTCCTCGGCAGCGCAACACAGACCGGGAGCTGGCATGCCAAGTCGACTTTGAGCTGCTCTGTTGGTTTTGGGGTAGGTTCTATGTTTTTTATGCCCACATTTTTAAGCTTATTTTTCCTTACTTATGCACTTGAGAGTCAACTACTGTATCATGGGCTTGATTCAGGTGTGGCTCTTTGACCAACACTGTCAAACATTGATGAAGAAAGTGTGTGTGATGGAAATGTACCCTTGGGATGGGGAGGGGAAGGTAGGGATTGGCTAATCCAACTGGGGCATCAACTGGCGAAGAGGATAAGGAAAGGAAGAATGGGGACCAGGAGTCGATTCACCAAATTATTGCATTCATGACAGAGGTGGCCTTCCCTTTTCTTTTTTCCCTTACCCAATTCCTTGCACTTCAATAAATCAGTGACTCCACTCGTCGTCGTTGTCCGTTGCCAATAACCAAAAGAATGGTCTGTCATTTCTATGGTTAAATTAAATCCCTTCCACTTGAACATGCATCAACAGGGACCCATCAGGATGGGAGCATCATTCATCACATTTGAGCTGGCGTTGGCGTGCGCACAGCGGCCTATATTTGTCTTTGAGTCGTGGGAGAAAGATGATGGGAGCCGCGACGTGATCGGCAAAGCAAACGAGCATTTAAGCCCACATCAGACAGTGTGATATATATTTTTCTCTCTATGAGGGCCGAGGAGGAGAGAATACAAGCTCTGGCTATCTAGTCTTCACCCCCCCCCCGTCCTATTCACCCCACTGAGCATCAATATTGGCAATTTTAGATTCACAATGGAGCCCAGTGGTAGGTAGAATGGATGGGGGAGGGGGGTCAAGCCATACACCTATAAATCCCTCCTGTATGTTTTCATTTTTCTCTAATCATTTAAGACAGCCAACAAGGCCCAGGATGTAAAGGGGTGCGTCACAGGGTCTATTTTGTGCAATGTTATTTTCTTTCTATCCGCTCTCCTTTTCTTTTTTGCTTTGTCGGTGTGAAATGTGGGAGCGGGGATAGAAAGAGGGACTTCTACTGGTGTATCTTGTTCCAGAGTAGTATATTAAACTATGCTATACTATACTTAAGTAATAAGGCCTGAGGAGGTGTGGTATTTGGCAAACATACACAGGCTAAGGGCTGTTCTTATGAATGACACAACGCAGAGTGCCTAGATACAGCCATTAGCTGTGGTATATTGGCTATACTGTATACCACAAACCCCTGAGGTGCCTTATTGCTATTATAAAGTGGTTAACAACGTCATTAGAAAAAAAATATGTTTTTGTCATACCCATGGTATAAGGTCTGATATACCACGGCTTTCAGCCAATCAGCATTCAGGGCTTAAACCACCCAGTTTATAACATACTTTATACAACGGGTGGGTCTAATCCTGGATGCTGATTGGTTAAAACCGCATTCCAGCCGATATCTATTCCACAAGTTACCACTGGCTAAATCTTTACTCTGTTCCATCTGACAGTGCAATCCACTGTCTCATCAGCTCAGCCAGGCAATTTATATACTAGATCTACACTTTGAAAAGCATCTAGACATTATCTCCCATGTCATTTAGACTAGCATTTGGTTTTCAACAGCAAAGATTTGTAATAACCTCTCTCCGACATTTGCAACATTGTTTCAATATTGAAATTCGATCTCCAGCTGTCCTATGGTAATGAACGTGTTGGAAGTCAGGACTAGACAGACTGGCAGGTTTTTTCAGCCAGTTGAAATCATGAATCAGCATCTTTATGGATATACAAAGAAATGTCTATAGAAAAACACAAAATGCAGCTAGTTCGCTATCTTTCCAGCTTCTGTTTAAAGTGATCGTGTTAGCTGTGTAGTTGGCTATCTCTTCTGAACTGTGGCCTTGCAAAAGAGCAAATGTTCTATGCCAGGCAAAATCGCACATCATTAGCTTATTGTTATGGATGTATCACCAAAAATATCCCTAGAAAACAGCTTCAACAAACACAAGTGCAGCTACTTTGGTGTTATTATGGCTGCACTGTTTGATGTGACTGTGTTTTTTTCTTTTTTTCTTTTTTTTCTTTTTCTTTTTTTCTTTTTTCTTTTTTCTCCCCAATTTCGTGGTATCCAATTGTTGTAGTAGCTACTATCTTGTCTCATCGCTACAACTCCCATACGGGCTCGGGAGAGACGAAGGTTGAAAGTCATGCGTCCTCCGATACACAACCCAACCAGCCGTACTGCTTCTTAACACAGCGCGCATCCAACCCGGAAGCCAGCCGCACCAATGAATTGGCTTGCCGACTGCGAGCCAGGCCTAATCGTCCAACATCAGTGCCTAACCTCACTAAAGTTCTTGTGGCTGAATGGAAGTCCCCCCTTAAATTTTCCAACATCTAGTGGAAAGCATTTCCAGAAGAGTGGAGGCTGTTTTATATTTGAGATTATTCAAAGTAGCCACCCTTTGCCTTTATGACAGCTTTGCACACTCTCAACCAGCTTCATGAGGTGGAATGCATTTCAATTAACTAGTGTGCCTTGATAAAAGTTAATTTGTGGAATTTCTATCCTTCTTAATGTGTTTAAGAAAATCAGTTGTGTTGTGATAAGGTAGGGGTGGTATACAGAAGATAGCCCTATTTGGTAAAAAACCAAGTCCATATTATGGTAAGAACAGCTCAATCAAGCAAAGACAAATGACAGTCGATCATTACTTTAAGACACGGTCAGTCAATACGGAACATTTCAAGAATTTTGAAAGTTTCTTCAAGTGCAGTCACAAAAACCATCAAGCGCTATGATCAAACTGGTTCTCCTGAAGACCGCCAGAGGAAAGGAATACCCAGAGTTACCTCTGCTGCAGAGGATAAGTCTTTAGAATTATCAGCTTCAGAAATTGCAGCCCAAATAAATGCTTCACAGAGTTCAAGTAACAGACACATCTCAACATCAACTGTTCAGAGGAGACTGTGTGAATCCGGCCTTCATGGTTGAATTTCTGCAAAGAAACCACAACTAAAGGACATCAATAAGAAGAAGAGACTTGCTTGGGCCAAGGAACATGAGCAATAGACATTAGGTGGGTGGAAATCTGTAATTTGGTCTGATGAATCCAAATTTGAGATTTTTGGTTCCAAGAGCAGTGTCTTTGTGAGATACAGAGTAGGTGAACTGATGATCTCCGCATGTGTGGTTCCCACCATGATGCATGGAGGAGGAGGTGTGATCTTGTGGGGGTGCTTTGCTGGTGACAGTGTCAGTGATTTATTTAGAATTCAAGGCACACTTAACCAGCTTGGCTACCACAGCATTCTGCAGCTATACGCCATCGAATCTGGTTTCCGCTTAATCACAATATCATTTATTTTTCATCAGGACAATGACCTAACACACATCCAGGGTGTGTAAGGGCTATTTGACCAAGAAGGAGAGTGATGGAGGGCTGCATCAGATGACCTGGCCTCCACAATCACCTGTCCTCAACCCAATTGAGATGGTTAGGGATGAGTTGGACCACAGAGTGAAGGAGAAACAGCCAACAAGTGCTCAGCATATGTGGGAACTCCTTCAAGACTGTTGGAAAAGCATTCCAGGTGAAGCAGTTTGAGTGAATGCCAAGAGTGTGCTGTCATCAAGGCAAATGGTGGCTACTTTGAAGAATCTCAAATCTAAAATATATTTTGATTTGTTTAACACATTTTTTGTTCACGACATGATTCCATATGTGTTATTTCATAGTTTTGATGTCTTCACGATTGTTCTACAATGTAGAAAATAGTAAAAATCAAGAAAAACCCTTGAATGAGTAATGTAGGTGTGTCCAAAATTTGGTGTGGTACTATATACACTACCGTTCAAAGTTTGGGAAATGAAGGCTATTCCATGTGAGAAATTGCCAAGAAACTGAAGATCTCGTACAGCGCTGTGTACTACTCCCTTCAAAGAACAACGCAAACTGGCCCCAACCAGAATAGAAAGAGGAGTGGGAGGCCCCGGTGCACAACTGAGCAAGAGGACAAGACTCCTGAACAGGTATTCAAATGACTACCCGGACTATTTGCATTGGGTGCCACCCCCCCAACCCCTCTTTTATGCTGCTGCTACTCTCCGTTTATCATATATACATAGTCACTTTAACTATACATTCATGTACACACTACCTCAATTAGCCCAACCAACTGGTTTCCCCGCACATTGGATACCCAGGAAATCTGCATTGTGTCCCGCCACCCACCACCCGCAAACCTCTCTTTTACGCTACTGGTTCTCTCCATCATACAGTTGAAGTCTGAAGTTACCATACACCTTAGCCAAATAGAAAACTCAGTTTTTCACTATTAATAACATTTAATCCTAGTAAAAATTCCCTTTTTTTAGGTCAGTTAGGACCACCACTTTAAGAATGTGAAATGTCAGAATAATAGTAGAGAGAATGATTATTTCAGCTTTAATTTCTTTCATCACATTCTCAGTGGGTCACAAGTTTACATACACTCAATTGGTATTTGGTAGCATTGCCTTTAAATGTTTAACGTGGGTCAAACATTTCGGGTAGCCTTCCACAAGCTTCACACAATAAGTTGGGTGAATTTTGGCCCATTTTCACCTGACAGAGCTGCTGTAACTGAGTCAAGTTTGAAGGCCTCCAGGCTCGCACACGCTTTTTCAATTCTGCCCACATATCTTCTATGGAATTGAGGTCAGGGCTTTGAGATGGCCACTCCAATACCTTGACTTTGTTGTCCTTAAGCCATTTTGCCACAACTTTGGAAGTATGCTTGTTTTGCTCTGAGTGCACACTGGATGTTTGGGCCAAGGAGGAGGATTGATTTGAGCGTTCTGGCCTTACAACGGCAGTCAAGCACCCAAGCTAATGTTGGCTAGCTTGCTAGCTACTTCCAGACATAAATGAGACCACTCTGACCATTTTACTGTTAACCAGAGCGTTGGTGGCTGTAACTGTGCTGCTGGAAACAATTTAATTATGTTTTTTTACCGATGTTTACTGACACCGGCTATATTCAACGGGTGGTGAGCACTCATAATTGTATTAATCTGCGCTCTGGTACACTCAGACGAGAGTGCCAGAGCAAATTTACGAAAGCACCCGAATGTCCATTGAGAACGCACTATGACTATACCATTTAGCTAAGCTCAGAATGACGGGAATAATCAAGTCAATAAACGATGGGTAGTTAGATAGCCTATAGTTCATATACTGGCAAGTTTGATGTATAACTACTAACTTTAGGTAGCTTGCTAACATAGCATATCATTACAGGAGTATGTGCTGGTATGTGGTTCGTAAGGACAGCGTAGCTAACAAATTGTCAGTGAACATAACGTGTAAGGTAACTTATTTGAAAAGTCACTACTTTATTGCGTTGAGCAGCAAGCTACCCCTTGGGGTTAGAGGAAATGATTGTTGAAATGATTAATTATGTATACATTATTGATTATAACCATTTATTCTAATACTATTATGTTATGATATGAAATGCATGGGTTCTTGGTACTTGGCTGTTACTGAAAACAAGAAAAACAAATTAATTGTCTGTGCCTCTCGGGCGGTTTAAGGGGGAGAGATGCTATAGCTTTTCAGACAGTTTGGAATGTAGTTTTATGGGAGGAGCAGAAAGATAGTTCCAGACCTAAAAACAATGGGCTCTTGTGAGAATCGGAGAGAGGGTGGGAAACTGATGATGTCATGTTCAGTTTATAACCTGTGGAAAAATGTGTATGCGTTTAGTACTCTCTTGTAATAAACGCTGTTTACCTTTGGCTTTTAAGACTGGTCTCAATCTACTTCATGCATAATTAATGAACTTACAACTCATTAATGAATAGAAGTGCGAATTGATTTTGGCAATAAAACATACAGGAATTTAGAATTCCTCTATCGCTTGGTCGTTAGGGCAAATCTGATTTGTGATAGGAGGGGGGGGGGTTCACACCTAGCTCGGTTATTCAACTATTAGCCCACCTCCCCAACTTGCAACAAATTGTTGTTGTTCCCATCTCGTTCTTTTCCCTCTTCCATGCATCATTATTCTGCGCCTGAGTGGCTCGCTTGTGGGCGTGCTGGCAGGATATGGCAGCATCTTCAGTTGTGCGTCAATAATTCTGCAAACAGTAGCATGTTTATATTAAGGTGTAGTTATTCACGGGCAAATTGTTATATGCTATGGAGGTACATGTGTGTCTTTTTGTCGAGAGCAAAACTTTTTTTATTTTCAATCAAAAGAAATTGTTCTGAAAGCAACTTTTTTCAGACACAAAGGAAGTCTACGAAAAAGGACTGTGTGATGATGTCATCTCAGGTAAGCAGCACTGGGCGTTCTTCCGTCCAACTTTTACAGAGCTCCTACAATTCAGTGTCGGTTCATAATATACTAGAATGATAAATCATGCAATTATTATTCTCAAGCTAACCAAAAACATTTAGCACGAATGCCTATTCTCGCCATTTTCAGTTGAATTAGTCAAACTTTCCTTCATGGCAACTCATAAGCAGACCATGTCATATTTGTTTCATAGTCGATATATAATTATATTTCATGACAATGGTTAGCTTTTTTTTACAGAAGAATGAAAGAACACAATATGTCTGACAGGGAATGCTATTTTGATATGTCAGATGAAGAGTTAGACCACAAAGTCAGCGTCATTAAGGCAAGGATGGCCCATGCGGGCTTTAGAATGGTCAAAGGAAGTCTCAGAGGAATAGGCCATCGTGTACAATGGCGAAGAGTTAGGGAGTCTTTGCAGCGTGTAGATGGCAAATATGCAATGATACCTGCACCATCACCTAATGAACAACCACAATACCAGTCTGGTGTTAAGCTTTCTGTGCTGTATTGACATATCCTGAAAATGACATCTGCTGCTTTAGATTGAATGGACATATCTCAATTATTGTTTCTGTATCTACAAAAAATAAGCTATTTTCTTTACTTTCAGAGAGCGAGCTGATCAAGGGTTCGAAAATGTAGATATTGCCAGATGTCCACTGTCCGAGGAACAGGCCTTGGAAGCTTTATTGCTGACAAAAGTGTCCATAACCAGAGGTAATTAAACTGTTCTGTGTTCTTTTTCTTTCTTCCTCTCTGCCTGTCTTGTTGTACATGGAACCTGTCTCACATGCATAAATAAATAAAAACTTAAGATGTCAGCTGCTAATATTCAGATTTACACCACATAAACACAGCCATTTTCACTGGACTATCTGTTGCTGCCAAGTCATGATTTTCCTGCAATAACCAAGTGGTGAGACACGTAGCCCTCCATATTTAAATGTTTCAGGTACACTCCGATAGGTGTCTGTGTCAGCTACAGTATCTTCTATTGACATTGACATCTATTGTTTGTCCTTGTGTCTGTTTTCAGCATAAAGTTCTCTGTAGCCACTTAATGTGGACACCAGGTGAGACCACACACACACAATAACAGTCTCTCTCCTTCACTTCATCCCTCTCCCCTTCTCCCTAAATCCTCTTGGTTATATCAGCTGTGTTGGTGAACACCTCCCGCATCTGAACTGGCTGACACAGAGGGCACAGCGTAACCATAGGTGAGCGGTCACCTGGTCGTGCCAACAGGAAGTATTATTGAAGAGATGCTTTACATTGAGATGTAGTAGTCCCAGAGTTAATGATCCAAGATCAGTTTTGCATTTCACCTCCTGATGATTATGATGTCTGACCGTGTTATAATAAAAAAACAAGGCTTAATCATAATCTCTCTATCTATCTGTCTCTCATCTGCAGGTATGTCTTGATATGAGAGAGAAAGCCAGTCCAGTCATCGCCACCTCACCCGCTCTTAAGATAACCTTCGGGCCAACTGGGGGCCCAAGGCTGGTTAGGAGACACCACTAGAGTCACTGTAATTGTCATGAACTGAGAGAATATTAGGGTAGCACTGTAATTCATTAATCATATGCCTCTGTTCTTACCTCTTCCCTTTCTGTCTTCTACACCTCTCACCCACCTCATATTTCTTCCTTGTTTTATAATGCACACCCATATGTGCATTAAAGTATAAATTTAACTTGTATTCATAATATAATATTACAATTATCTTAATTATAATGCATGTATTAATAACACCTAGATAATGAACTACTTTCTATAAAGCGTTTTACATTCTTCACTGGAAATTAGGTATCTCATTGAAATAATATCCTGTGTCCTCAGATTAATGCAGATGAAGGGAGTTAGATGTACATCGTTTTTTTTTCTGTATATATGAGTTACAAATCAGCCTTCACTTAAATCATGTTTCTCATCTAATACGTAGTTACAATGTGTAATCATTGATGCCTCAGAAGCAGGAGTGGTAAACACTGTTGAAGTGTATAATTGTAATTCAAAGAATGGAGTTTGAAATGACTAAAAAAATAATGCCTCAGAGATTCATACCTGAACCGCACTTTTATTTGCCAAGGAAGAGTACATGATCAGCGAATATATTCAATGTACAGGCTACAATGTGGGGATCTCATGCGTGGTAATAACTACAGTACATGTATATAGGACTTGCATCCTTGGCACAATAAAGTTATTATATTCTACTCTATCCATAGGCTTCATTAATGCCATTCAGACTTGATACAACGACTATGATAGCTGAGGTTCATAGATTGGTATGAATATTAGTTCAGAATCTAACGTTTTAGGGTCCATACACATATCGGCTACATACTGTAGCTAGCTACACATCCATAGGCATACAATTTTTTAATCCTCACTACACAATAAGCAAGTAAATAGTTAGCTAGCTATTTTACTTCAGCTGCATTACAAGGCAAGCTTACACAATTGTACATTCAAATCTAATTTTATTTGTCACATACACATGGTTAGCAGATGTTAATGCGAGTGTAGCGAAATGCTTGTGCTTCTAGTTCCGACAATGCAGTAATATCCAACGAGTAATCTAACCCTAACAATTCCACAACTACTACCTTATACACACAAGTGTAAAGGGATAAAGAATATGTACATAAAGATATGTGAATGAGTGATGGTACAGAACGGCATAGGCAAGATGCAGTAGATGGTATCGAGTACAGTATATACATATGAAATTAGTAATGTAGGGTATGTAAACAAAGTGGCATAGTTTAAAATGGCTAGTGATACATGTATTAAATAAAGATGCAGTAGATGATATAGAGTACAGTATATACATATACATATGCGATGAGTAATGTAGGGTATGTAAACATTATATTAAGTGGCATTGTTTAAAGTGGCTAGTGATACATTTTTTTACATCAATTTCCATCAATTTCCATTATTAAAGTGAGCTGGAGTTGAGTCAGTATGTTGGCAGCAGCCACTCAATGTTAGTGATGGCTGTTTAACAGTCTGATGGTCTTGAGGTAGAAGCTGTTTTTCAGTCTCTCAGTCCCTGCTTTGATGCACCAATTTGCAGTAAATGCTTTAGCTAGCTAGATTCTTTACGTCCACTGTTTCACAAGATGGCAGCCTGGTTTGATGGCTCTCTCAGGAATCCCTAAAACATTAAACAACACGAATTACAAATTCATTGTCATGTCATAACACTAGCCAACTAGCTGGCTAATGTTAGCTAGTAAGTTAACTTGCTAAATAGCAATTTTTGTCAATACATTTTGTGACAAAAAAATATGCACAAATGTTTGTCTCTACATTAACTAACATATTCCTCTCAATTGTAAATGTTTTGCTTGACTCGTTATGATGTTATAACTACTTGTTATATAACTACTAACTACTATGTTTTGTCAGCTATCTTCACCCAGGGACGGGTGGCTCGCGTCAAATTCGTCATTGGAACCACTCAATGTGATTGGTCATATAAAAACCAAATTAATAGAGCCAAATTTCTTAAAATCAATCCCGTATACTATGTTATTATAAAAAAAGGTTTTAAATTCTCTGCTAATGCCAATACGGAAGACTATCAACTGCTTCTCAAAGATGTCCTCCGGTGGTCAGACTAGCAATAACTTGCATTAACTGAAAAAATGCCTGACAAATTGATAACATGCCAAAGAATGCTGCAACGGCCCGCAAGGTGTGCCGCAGTATGATGCAACTTTTAAAGGAGGAACCACTGTCGATTGATGAGGGGGGAAAAATGTAAACTTTTTTTTTTTTTTTTTTCAATTTTAGAATAAGGCTGTAACGTAACAAAATGCAGAAAAAGTCAAGGGGTTCCTTTCTGAATGCACTGTATATGGAGGCATATTGAGCTGGCTGGATCCCAATGGCACCCTCTTGTGAACAGTGTGCTACTTTTATGAGGGCCCCTAAGGGATTTGGTGAAAAGTAGCGCACTACAATTATTTTGTATTTATTTTTTATTTCACCTTTATTTAACCAGGTCGGCCAGTTGAGAACAAGTTCTCAATTACTACTGCGACCTGGCCAAGATAAGCAAAGCAGAGCAACAAAAAACAACACAGTGTTACACATAGGATAATCAAAAGTACAGTCAATAGCACAATAGAAAAATCTATATAGTATATAGAGAATAGGGTGTAATTTGGGATGCAGAGGCTGCTGTGCTTGTATGGCTCTGACCTAATGAGTGGCCCATGCTGGAACAGCTGACTCCAGAACAGCTTGGCCAGTCAGGCCTACATATGTCTCCTCAGAAGAACTAGGCCAGACATGGTCACATCTGTTCTGTTCTGCCCATGAAGGCATGCCCAGACTGGCTCTGTGTCTGGGTCGTTCTGTCTGACCAGACCTTATACGCTGCAAGGGTGGCGGAGGGGAGGGAGGTAACTTGACACACAGGCGGTCAGGCAGGGGCGTACATACAGATATACATATACGGCACACACACACACACACACACACACACACACACACACACACACACACACACACACACACACACACACACACACACACACACACACACACACACACAAATTCAGTGGTATTTTTCTGTTTCTTGTGAAATCATGTTCTACTGTCATCATGAACCATAAGAAAACATTTCGATGTGTGAGTAAATCAATGATATGGCTCATTAAGTTATGAACTTCTTCACAAATTGTTCTTCACAAATTGTTTTGCTTCTAGAAGATTTCACAAAACAGATTATGTGGTAATGCACTGGAAAAATAAACACTGAAATAAACAAATCAACTTCAGGCTCAATATCACTGTTTCCTTTTTTTGTTGGTTGGATAATGTCCATAATGAATCAAATGTCAAATGAGTAAGGGTTAAAGGATCGCTATTCATGTGACAATTCCCCTCAAAAGTCACAGGTGTGAAGGTTTCCATGTGCAAAAGCTATTACCATCATCATCATTTTATTTAACCTTTATTCTTTTTTTAATCATCAATATCATGATCATCATCAATATCATCATCCTCATAATATGTAACTATAGTCGTAATTCTCATCACACATTGATGAAACCTCAATGTTTTGTGTCTTTATTATATGTGAACATGTGAAACTGTGTGATGAGAATGTTCAGAAAATCATTCTGAATGCCAAAAATCTAAAATAAAATCCCTGGTTAAATTTAAATGTCATATTCTTCAGTATTCCAGCCCCACTTAACATCTCTATTTTTATTTCAAGACGGGAACTGTGTTCTACTTCATACTATGAAAAATGCATTTACTTGGTAGGCTATTTGTTAAAAGCAAAGAGCTTTAGTGTCACGCCCTGACCTGAGATATCTCTGTTTTCATTATATTTTGGTTAGGTCAGGGTGTGACTAGGGTGGGTACGGTAGTTTTTGTATTGTCTAGGGTTTTCTGTATGTCTAGAGTTTTTGTAGGTCTAGGTGATTTGTATGTCTATGGTGGCCTGATATGGTTCCCAATCAGAGGCAGCGGTTTATCGTTGTCTCTGATTGGAGATCATATTTAGGTAGCCATTTCCCTTTGGTGTTTGTGGGATCTTGTCTATGTGTAGTTGCCTGTCAGCACTTGTTTGTATAGCTTCACGTTTCGTTTTGTTATTTTGTTCAGTGTAAATAAATAAATAAGAATTTATGTATACCACCCTGCACCTTGGTCCGATCCTTATAACGAACGTGACACTTAGACATTAGATATGGATAAAATACATGAAATGTTCACATCTGTTGACTAATGAAAAGGACTCTCTAACAGCTAAAACGTTGGTATATCTATTTACATTTTTGAAATCCTAAACGCTATTTGTGAAAAAAATGCAAAAGCTTATTAATATTCCACCTGAAAGGGAGACAGTCACATATTGTGTTCAAATAAAAATGTTTTGTATTTTGTAACATTTCTTGTAATTTGGAGATAGGCGCTAAATGGCACCCTATTCGCTATAAAGTGCACTATTTTTTTTACCTGATCCCTATGAGTCCTGGTCAAATGTTGTGCACTAAATAACAAATAGGGTGTGATTTGAAATAGAGACAAAGAAGATAAGAAGGCCAATGTGAGAGAAGATACAATATGACCCTCAAATCAGTTGAATTAAAGCTAAAGAGTCCTCTTAATGCTGCCCTTCATTCATGTGTAGATCTCATGTGATCAGCACCTGTATAGCATTTTAGAGTATCTGGAAAATCTCATAATCACATGCTGTGTGACATGAACTACTCATAACATCTCAAGGTTAAGGACAATCATAACATTGACATGAATTACAGAATAACATTCTCAGTATCTTGCTTCATGACATAATATTCCTAAAGACATTGTCGAAATGCCCTTACAGTCCCTCTCCTGAACAGTAACTAACAGCCTTCTCTAACTCTTGGAACAAGTACCCTAACTTCCCCCAACTCTGCCTGACTCCCTCACCCTGCAGAGAGCAGAGGCGGGTGATGGGTACTCACTGTTAGTGGCAGGTAGCCTAGCGGTTAGTGTTGGGCGAGTAGCTGAAAGGTTACTGTCACCATCAGGCTGCTTGATATGGCACACACTTGTCACCATCGTTACGCGCAACTGCGCGTCATCAGACTGACCTGGACTCCATCACTTCCCTGATTACCTTCCCTATATATGTCACTCCCTTTGGTTTCTTCCCCAGGCGTTATTGTTTCTGTTCCAGTGTTAAGTTCGAGTGCGTTGCTCGTGTTTTGTTGTATGTTGCGTTTATTTAGTAAAACACTCACTCCCTGAACTTGCTTCCCGACTCTCAGCACACATTAATACAGTTACTGGTTTGAATCCCTGAGCCGACAAGGTGAAAAAATGTATAAACAATCTGTCAATATGCCCTTGAGCAAGGCATGTAACCCTAATTGCTCCAGGGGCGCTGTTCATAATGGCTGACCCTGGTTGTGACCCCACTCTCCGAGGTTTCAGACATGACAAATATAAATTTCCAATTCACACATGCATATAATTACACACGTGTACATGGGTGAAATAGGACAAGTATAGGCACCCATGTAAATTGTAGTTTTTTGATTACAGGCAACTCTGTTTGAAACTCTGGAACTCTCCAGTTACATTCCACTCCCAATGACCTCTGATTGTGACACTTGACCGCTCATCACCACCTTTGACCCTCCCTACCTGCATCTCCTCAGGGCATCCGTCCAATAGGTAGGTTGGACCGGGGCAAATACAAGAGCACAGTCCAGTCCAGTCTGGGTTCAGTTCTCAGCAAGCAGTTGCAGAGTGAGGAGTGCTCATAAACCTCTGACCTGCACACCAACAGCTGGGCCACAATCCATTGACCTTCCTCTTGTAGCCCTGAGGGGAATCCTACAAGGCAAGGTAAACAGCTTCAGATATCTTCACATTCCATCTCAGGCTTCATCCATACTACGATGGTGGATATTGCGAGTCCGCCTGCTGCTAACTCTAGCAGGCTTGTAATTGCGCCTATGTCACACATGGCTAGTCGAACCCCGAACTCTTCATTGAGACAATGCTGAAACATCAATCCATGCGCAAATCAGTGACACATTTTAATTTGTGACAAAATCAAGTTTGGCTTTTTTATGTCAGTTTTGGAGGAGTGGCTTCTTCCTTGCCTTTCATGTTATGTCAGTATAGGACTCATTTTACTGTGATATCGATACCTTTGTACCTGTTTCCTCCAGCATCGTCACAGGGTCCTTTGCTGTTGTTCCGGGATTGATTTGCATTTTTTGCATCGTACGTTCATCTCTAGGAGACAGAACGTGTCTCCTTCCTTAGCGGTATGAGGCTGCATGGTCCCATGGTGTTTATACTTGCGTACTATTGTTTGTACAGATGGTATAGTTTGTATGTGGTACTTTCAGGCATTTGGAAATTGCTCCCAAGGATGAACCAGACTTGTGGGGGTCCACGTTTTTTTTTCTGAGGTCTTGGCTGATTTATTTAGATTTTCCCATGTTGTCAAGCGAAGAGGCATTGAGTTTGAAGGTAGGCCTTGAAATACAGTGGGGAGAACAAGTATTTGATACACATGTAGAGGTCTATAATTTTTATCATAGGTACACTTCAACTGTGAGAGACAGAATCTAAAACAAAAATCTAGAAAATCACATTGTATGATTATTAAGTAATTAATTTGCATTTTATTGCATGACATAAGTATTTGATCACCTACCAACCAGTAACAATTCCGGCTCTCACAGACCTGTTAGTTTTTCTTTAAGAAGCCCTCCTGTTCTCCACTCATTACCTGTATTAACTGCAGCTGTTTGAACTCGTTACCTGTACGTATAAAAGACACCTGTCCACACACTCAATCAAACAGACTCCAACCTCTCCACAATGGCCAAAGAGCTGTGTAAGGACATCAGGGATAAAATTGTAGACCTGCACAAGGCTGGGATGGGCAACAGGACAATAGGCAAGCAGCTTGGTGAGAAGGCAACAACTGTTGGTGGAATTATTAGAAAATGGAAGAAGTTCAAGATGACGGTCAATCACCCTCAGTCTGGGGCTCCATGCAAGATCTCACCTCGTGGGGCATCAATGATCATGAGGAAGGTGAAGGATCAGGCCAAAACTACATGGCAGGACCTGGTCAATGACCTGAAGAGAGCTGGGACCACAGTCTCAAATAAAACCATTAGTAACACACTACGCCGTCATGGATTAAAATCCTGCAGCGCACGTAAGGTCCCCCTGCTCAAGCCAGCGCATGTCCAGCCCCGTCTGAAGTTTGCCAATGACCATCCGGATGACCCAGAGGAGGAATGGCAGAAGGTCATGTGGTCTGATGAGACAAAAATAGAGCTTATTGGTCTAAACTCCACTCACCGTGTTTGGAGGAAGAAGAAGGATGAGTACAACCCCAAGAACACCATCCCAATCCGTGAAGCATGGAGGTGGAAACATCATTCTTTGGGGATGCTTTTATGCAAAGGGGACAGGAAGACTGCACCGTATTGAGGGGAGGATGGATGGGGCCATGTATCGCGAGATCTTGGCCAACAACCTCCTTCCCTCAGTAAGAGCATTGAAGATGGGCTGTGGCTGGGTCTTCCAGCATGACAACGAGCCGAAACACACAGCCAGAGCAACTAAGGAGTGGCTCCGTAAGAAGCATCTCAAGGTCCTGGAGTGGCCTCGCCAGTCTCCAGACCTGAACCCAATAGAAAATCTTTGGAGGGAGCTGAAAGTCCGTATTGCCCAGCAACAGCCCCAAAACATTACTGCTCCAGAGGAGATCTGCATGGAGGAATAGGCCAAAATACCAGCAACAGTGTGTGAAAACCTTGTGAAGACTTACAGAAAACGTTTGACCTCTGTCATTGCCAACAAAGGGTATATAACAAAGTATTGAGAGAAACTTTTGTTATTGACCAAATACTTATTTTCCACCATAATTTGCAAATAAATTCATTAAAAATCCTACAATGTGATTGTCTGGATTTTTTTTTCTCATTTTGTCTGTCATAGTGGAAGTGTACCTTTGATGAAAATTACAGGCCTCTCTCATCTTTTTAGTGGGAGAACTTGCACAATTGGTGGCTGACTAAATACTTTTTTGCCCCACTGTATATACAAAATGGTATTCTAACTCACACCCCCAAAAAATAGAGAAAAAAATATGGAAAACAAAATATGAAGAAAAAAATATATACATTTACAAAATAGTTACATGGGTAACTATTTACACACTTTTAATATTTGGAACACCCTCAGTCCTCTATCAAATCTAATTAATTTATATAGCCCTTCACCCCTGTACATCAGCTAATATCTCAAAGTGCTGTACAGAAACCCAGCCTAAAACCCTAAACAGCAAGCAATGCAGGTGTAGAAGCACGGTGGCTAGGAAAAACTCCCTAGAAAGGCCAAAACCTAGGAAGAAACCTAGAGAGGAACCAGGCTATGAGGGGTGGCCAGTCCTCTTCTGGCTGTGCCGGGTGGAGATTTCAACAGAACATGGCCGAGATTTTCAAACGTTCATAGATGACCAGCAGGGTCAAATAATAATAATCACAGTGGTTGTGGAGGATGCAACAGGACAGCACCTCTAGAGTAAATATGATCAGTTTAGCGTTCCATAGCCGCAGGCAGAACAGTTGAAACTGGAACAGCAGCAAGGCCAGGTGGACTGGGAACATCAAGGAGTCATCATGCCAGGTAGTCCTGACGCATGGTCCTAGGGCTCACGTCCTCCTCCGAGAGAGAAAGAGAGAATTGGAGAGAGCATACTTAAATTCACACAGGACACCGGATAAGACAGAAGAAGTACTCCAGATATAACAAACTGACCCTAGCCGCCCGACACAAACTACTGCAGCATAAATACTGGAGGCTGAGACAGGAGGGGTCAGGAAACACTGTGGCCCCATCCGATGAGACCCCCGGACAGGGCCAAACAGGAAGGATATAACCCCACCCACTTTGCCAAAGCTCTACACAATATTGTGCTGCTGATGCCAGGTGCCATAGCAGTCTCTTTCGGCTGTAAAGTGAGTATCAACAGGTATAATAAACAGATATATATATAGAGTACAGGGAACATAAGGTTGAATATATTATTATAGACCTACTAGATCTACTGTCTCTTTTATATTATGACATTTCAGCTAGATCTACTGTCTCTATTATATTATGACAGACCAGCTAGATCTACTGTCTTTATTATATTACAACAGACCAGCTGTATCTACTGTCTCCAATTCACTTTGGCCATTGTTGTGGGCCTGCTCTCCCCTCAACAGCCTTAAATTTACTATTTCATGTTGGTTGGGGTGGGGAGGCAGACACACGCATCTCACATTTAATCTACATTACATTTTTATATATTGCTTCCAAAATTTAAAAAAATGACAAATAATATTTTAGATTATTAATTTCAAACAAGGGCATAAGCATGAGAAGAACTTACCAGTCCAAAACATGTCCTCTCCGTTCAAAAAATATTCCTCCACTTGGGAATCGCTAAATGAATCGTCCTACAACAATCTCTGTCTCACTTTTCCGATCAATTTCTTCAAAAATTGTGTGTACACCTGTATATCTAGACTTAGATTTAGCTTTCCCTGACTTAGTCGCCATACTGATTGATATATAAACAGCTGAATCTGCGCGTTTACCAAACAATGCTGTGTGTAATATGCGTAGCTCCTTCCGGTATAAAACTTCAATAGCGAATGACTCTCTTTACGCTGGAGTTTACTACATGGGTTGGTCTTCCAACACATAACCATTGCATATTGCCGTTTACCTCAGCTCATTGGCTATCTACCCAGCTAGATTTCAAGACGATCAGTGGTCATTGGGTTAAAATACAGTCAATCAACGAAACAGTGGTCATATCATTGGTGCACAGTGATGTCATTACTTGTTGTCTTCAAATCGGTTTCTTTCAGTCAATACCTCCCACGAAATGGCCCATAAGGTTTGGTTGTGTTACAAACAAACCAGTTGATTGCAATGAAACCAAACGTGACTGGAAAAGTCACGTTTTGTGTGTGTATTTACCTCGAATGTGTCGTTGAAAATCGAATGAGATGGAATTGACGACACAAGCGGTTCACAAAATGTTACGTGTTAGGCTATAAAAACTGATTTTATCAAACAAAAGATAATTCATTGTGTAACAATGAGCATTGGGATTGCAAATAGACGAAGATCGTCAAAAGTAAACTATTTATTTTAATACAGTTTGTGATCTTGTTAGCCTGTGCTGGTTGAAATAGTTTTTTTTATGGTGCTCTATCATCAGATACTCGCATCGTATTTTTTCGCAGTAAATCCTTTTTTAAATCTGACAATGCAGTTGGATTAGCAAGATTCTAGGCTTTCGATACATGTGAGACAATTGTATTTTCATGAATGTTGAATTTTTATTTTATTTCACCTTTATTTAACCAGGTAGGCTAGTTGAGAACAAGTTCTCATTTGCAACTGCGACCTGGCCAAGATAAAGCATAGCAGTGTGAGCAGACAACAAAGAGTTACACATGGAGTAAACAATTAACAAGTCAATAACACAATAGAAAGAAAAAAAGGGGGGAGTCTATATACATTGTGTGCAAAAGGCATGAGGTAGGCGAATAATTACAATTTTGCAGATTAACACTGGAGTGATAAATGATCAGATGGTCATGTACAGGTAAAGATATTGGTGTGCAAAATAGCAGAAAAGTAAATAAATAAAAACAGTATGGGGTTGAGGTAGGTAAAAATGGGTGGGCTATTTGCCGATAGACTATGTTTCCATCTGCAGCGATCGGTTAGCTGCTCAGATAGCAGATGTTTGAAGTTGGTGAGGGAGATAAAAGTCTCCAACTTCAGCGATTTTTGCAATTCGTTCCAGTCACAGGCAGCAGAGAACTGGAACGAAAGGTGGCCAAATGAGGTGTTGGCTTTAGGGATGATCAGTGAGATACCACCTGCTGGAGCGCGTGCTACGGTGTTGCCATCGTGACCAGTGAACTGAGATAAGGCGGAGCTTTACCTAGCATGGACTTGTAGATGACCTGGAGCCAGTGGGTCTGGCGACGAATATGTAGCGAGGGCCAGCCGACTAGAGCATACAAGTCGCAGTGGTGGGTGGTATAAGGTGCTTTAGTGACAAAACGGATGGCACTGTGATAAACTGCATCCAGTTTGCTGAGTAGAGTGTTGGAAGCAATTTTGTAGATGACATCGTCGAAGTCGAGGATCGGTAGGATAGTCAGTTTTACGAGGGTAAGTTTGGCGGCATGAGTGAAGGAGGCTTTGTTGCGGAATAGAAAGCCGACTCTTGATTTGATTTTCGATTGGAGATGTTTGATATGAGTCTGGAAGGAGAGTTTACAGTCTAGCCAGACACCTAGGTACTTATAGATGTCCACATATTCAAGGTTGGAACCATCCAGGGTGGTGATGCTGGTCAGGCGTGCGGGTGCAGGCAGCGAACGGTTGAAAAGCATGCATTTGGTTTTACTAGCGTTTAAGAGCAGTTGGAGGCCACGGAAGGAGTGTTGTATGACATTGAAGCTCGTTTGGAGGTTAGATAGCACAGTGTCCAAGGACGGGCCAGAAGTATATAGAATGGTGTCGTCTGCATAGAGGTGGATCAGGGAATCGCCCGCAGCAAGAGCAACATCATTGATATATACAGAAAAAAGAGTCGGCCCGAGGATTGAACCCTGTGGCACCCCCATAGAGACTTCCAGAGGACCGGACAGCATGCCCTCCGATTTGACACACTGAACCCTGTCTGCAAAGTAATTGGTGAACCAGGCAAGGCAGTCATCCGAAAAACCGAGGCTACTGAGTCTGCCGATAAGAGTATGGTGATTGACCGAGTCGAAAGCCTTGGCAAGGTCGATGAAGACGGCTGCACAGTACTGTCTTTTATCGATGGCGGTTATGATATCGTTTAGTACCTTGAGCGTGGCTGAGGTGCACCCGTGACCGGCTCGGAAACCAGATTGCACAGCGGAGAGGGTACTGTGGGATTCGAGATGGTCAGTGACCTGTTTGTTGACTTGGCTTTCGAAGACCTTAGATAGGCAGGGCAGGATGGATATAGGTCTGTAACAGTTTGGGTCCAGGGTGTCTCCCCCTTTGAAGAGGGGGATGACTGCGGCAGCTTTCCAGTCCTTGGGGATCTCAGACGATATGAAAGAGAGGTTGAACAGGCTGGTAATAGGGGTTGCGACAATGGCGGCGGATAGTTTCAGAAATAAAGGGTCCAGATTGTCAAGCCCAGCTGATTTGTACGGGTCCAGGTTTTGCAGCTCTTTCAGAACATCTGCTATCTGGATTTGGGTAAAGGAGAACCTGGAGCGGCTTGGGCGAGTAGCTGCGGGGGGGGTGGAGCTGTTGGCCGAGGTTGGAGTAGCCAGGCGGAAGGCATGGCCAGCCGTTGAGAAATGCTTGTTGAAGTTTTCGATAATCATGGATTTATCGGTGGTGACAGTGTTACCTAGCCTCAGTGCAGTGGGCAGCTGGGAGGAGGTGCTCTTGTTCTCCATGGACTTCACAGTGTCCCAGAACTTTTTGGAGTTGGAGCTACAGGATGCAAACTTCTGCCTGAAGAAGCTGGCCTTAGCTTTCCTGACTGACTGCGTGTATTGGTTCCTGACTTCCCTGAACAGTTGCATATCGCGGGGGCTATTCGATGCTATTGCAGTCCGCCACAGGATGTTTTTGTGCTCGTCGAGGGCAGTCAGGTCTGGAGTGAACCTATATCTGTTCTTAGTTCTGCATTTTTTGAACGGAGCATGCTTATCTAAAATGGTGAGGAAGTTACTTTTAAAGAATGACCAGGCATCCTCAACTGACGGGATGAGGTCAATGTCCTTCCAGGATACCCGGGCCAGGTCGATTAGAAAGGCCTGCTCACAGAAGTGTTTTAGGGAGCGTTTGACAGTGATGAGGGGTGGTCGTTTGACTGCGGCTCCATAGCGGATGCAGGCAATGAGGCAGTGATCGCTGAGATCCTGGTTGAAGACATCGGAGGTGTATTTGGAGGGCCAGTTGGTCAGGATGACGTCTATGAGGGTGCCCTTGTTTACAGATTTAGGGTTGCACCTGGTGGGTTCCTTGATGATTTGTATGAGATTGAGGGCATCTGGCTTAGATTGTAGGACTGCCGGGGTGTTAAGCATATCCCAGTTTAGGTCACCTAACAGAACAAACTATATAATATGACTATTTATGTAGCAATCACCGTATGTTGTGGAATTTCATAAGAAAGTTAGCACTTATCGTAATTTAGCCTGGCGGATCACAGTTCATTAACCTCCAGCATGGCTCTAGAAGCCTGGGGTGGTGGGGGGAATGTTATTAATTGGGAGTTGCTCAGTCCCCCACCCTACCAACACCACCCCACCATTACCAACACCTCTCTTCACCCTCCCCCACTATTCTCTTGACCACCCCACCTTTACCAACCCCGCTCCACCCCAACTCGCTCTGTTCCATCCCGCTCCCCCTACACTCCCTGCCCTGCATGGTCTCTGTCAAGCCTGTTTGCTGCGGCCTCCTGATGACTCAGCAAATATGCTATAGTGGGCCTTAATAATAGGGCCGTGGAGGAACAGAGGAGATCTACAGTATTTAGCACTTGAGCTGGCACCCAGCTCACCAACAAGAGAGAGTCAGTGTGTGAGAGCGAGAGGGGTGGAGGGAGGGGGGAGTGGAGAGGAGAGGAGAGGGGAAGGGAGTCTGACATGGTGATGTCATATGCTGCTTGGAGTGATGTATAACCTTACACGCAGAGACGGTCACCCACACACGGAACACAAGAACACGAACACACATACAGCTATCCACCCACATTCAAGCTCAGAGTTCTCATCTGGCATTAAAGAACTTCTTTGGCTCTGATGTCTTGTCACTTATCTTAGTCACTGGAACGATGTGGGCTGGGGATGGAGGGATGAGGAGGAGGATGGAAGGAGGGGGCTGGATGACAGAGATCCATGCTCCATTTTGCTGACTGCTCAACTTTAGGCATCGGTGAGGCTAGATTAACAATGACGGCATGTGCTAACATCAATTCCATGTGAGGAATTAATTATTTTCACCACGTTATGAGTATATTTATAATCATTTAAAGTTAGGAGTATCTCAAAAACGAATACAGTAAATGAGCCCTTATAACCCCAGAGTATTTAGGTGATTAGTCTTCATCTTATTTTATTGGCTGTCTGCATCCTTAAAAGAAATCTTAGTATACTAAGCTGGTTCCAAGACACACTTGAAAATGGAACAGCTTGTTTCGGATACTATTTCAAAATCTCTGTTCCAAGACTAAAACATTTCTTCACTCCAATATCCTAGCTGTCATTTACCATTGTCTTCTACCATTGTCATTCACACTGAGTTCCATTACGGCATCCATATTAGGAAGTGTCTCAGTTGTCAGATGAAACTCCCTCAGTTGTCAGTTGACAACTTCCGTCTTACAACTAAGGGACTTCCTACAATGGATGCCATATTCCAGGCTTCCTGTCGGCTCCTTGTCCTTGTTCATTTCTTCTGAACTACCTCATTCCCAGGCCTTAAAATATTTACTCCCACCCACATCTCAATTTCAAATCACTCTTGTTGTTTTTTTCCTTTGAACCCGGTTCAGTGTGAGATGTTTTCTTCACCCTTTTCTTTCTTTCTTTCCCTCCCTGTCTGTTCTCACCATTGTCTATGTTTTCCTAGAGGGAAAAGAGGTCTATTTTAATAAGCAATGCTCTGCCATGCATCATCCACCCACACAGTGCAGGGAGAAATTGGCACATCTCATGCATTTCAGGGGGAGGGTTTCAACCCCCCCTCCACCCCCCTTATCTTCGTCCATCCTTACTACCACCTTCAGTAGCACAGTCCATCAAAAGCAAAGGTTCAGGTAGCCTAGCGTTTAAGAACGTTGGGCCAGTAAACAAAAGTTTGCTGATTGGAATCCATGAGCAAACTAGGTGAAAAATCTGTTGATGTGCCCTTGACAAGGCACTTAACTCTAATTGCTCTTGTAAGTCGCTCTGGATAAGAGCATCTGCTTAATGACTCAAATTTTAAAATGTGCAATGTCTGCAAAAGTTTATCGAATGCGCTGTATCTGAAAGCAGAATTTGTATCTCGCTGCTGGAGTCTGCAATGTTGTGAGATTGGGGTTGGCGGCGTCTCCTTGAAATGCCATCGAGCACAGAGACATTGAGGAAGAAATTAAGCAACTCTGATTATGCATAGCCAAATTATTCTTCATCTGTTTCCTCGACTAATGGTGAATATCTAGGTGCCTGAAACGTGATACGATAAGCTATAGTGCATGTGGAAAAGCTAATTATACCTTGCTGGTAGAATTAATCTCAGAAAATGTGTTGTGAAGCTAAGCTTAGTCTGAAGCATTGTAGTATTGCACAGTGTGTGCTGTGCAAAGTAAAGTTATTGATTCAGCATGGATTGCACATGAATTCAAGTAGTCTTTGAAAAACACAATATTGACGTTTTACACACAGTGGAACCAGGATGTTTATCGACATGTTTGTCAACATACAGTATGTGTGCAATATGTAGTGTTCCAGTCAAATGTTTGGACACACCTACTCATTCAAGAGTTTTTCTTTATTTTTTAAACTATTTTCCACATTATACAATAATAGTGAAGACATTCAAACTATGAAATAACACATATGGAATCATGTCGTAACCAAAAAAGTGTTTAAAAAAAATCAAAATGTATTTTATATTTGAGACTCTTCAAAGTAGTCATCCTTTGCCTTGATGACAGCTTTGCACACACTTGGCATTCTCTCAACCAACTTCATGAGGTAGTCACTTGGAATGCATTTCAATGAGCTTTTCCAGGAGTGGAGCCTGTTTTATATTTGAGATTCTTCAAAGTAGCCACCCTTTGGCTTGATGAAAGTTTTAAACACTCTTGCCATTCTCTCAACCAGCTTCATGAGGCAGTCACCTGGAAGGCATTTCAATTAACAGATGTGCCTTGATAAAAGTTAATTTGTGGAATTTCTTTCTTTGTTAATGTGTTTAAGCCAATCAGTTGTATTGTGACTAGGTAGTGGTGGTATACAGGCCATAGCCCTATTTGGTAGAAAACCAAGTCCATATTATGGCAAGAACAGCTTAAATAAGCAATGTCAAATTACTTTAAGAGATGAAGGTCAGTCAATCCGGAAAATGTCAATAACTTTGAAAGTGTTTTCAAGTGCAGTCTCGAAAACCAACAAGCGCTATGAAGAAACTGGCTCTCATGAGGACCGCCAGAGGAAAGGAAGACCCAGAGTTACCTCTGCTGCAGAGGATAAGTTCATTAGAATTACCAGCCTCAGAAATTGCAGCCCAAATAAATGCTTCACAGAGTTCAAGTAACAGACATCTCAACATCAACTGTTCAGAGGAGACTGTGTGAATCAGGCCTTCATGGTCAAATTGCTGCAAAGAAACCAATACTAAAAAGGACACCAATAATAAGAAGATACTTGCTTGGGCCAAGAGACATGAGCAATGGACATTAGACGGGTGGAAATCTGTCCTTTGGTCTGATGAGTGCAAATTTGAGATTTTTGGTTTTAACCATCGTGTCTTTGGGAGATACAGAGTAGGTGAACGGATGATGTGTGGTTCCCACCATGGAGGAGGAGGTGTGATGATGTGGTGGTGCTTTGCTGGTGACACTGTCTGTGATTTATTTAGAATTCAAGCCACACTTAACCAGCATGGCTACCACAGCATTCTGCAGTGATACGCCATCCCATCTGGTTTGTGCTTTGTCCCACAATCCTTGATTTTTCAATAAAACAATGACCCAATACAACTCTAGGCTGTGTAAGGGCTATTTGACCAAGAATGAGATTGATGGAGTGCTGCATCAGATGACCTGGCCTCCACTCTCACGTGACCTCAACCCAATTTTATATTTTGTATTTGTATTTTTTATGGATCCCTGCTAGCTGCTGCTGCTACATTCACATATTTCAGAACACACTGTGTGCCTTCAGGCCCCTACTTCACCACTACCACATCCACAGTACTAAATCTATGTGTGTGTGTGTGTGTGTGTGTGTGTGTGTGTGTGTGTGTGTGTGTGTGTGTGTGTGTGTGTGTGTGTGTGTGTGTGTGTGTGTGTGTGTGTGTGTGTGTGTGTGTGTGTGTGTGTGTGTGTGTGTGTGTGTGTGTGTGTGTGTGTGTGTGTGCATGTGTCTGTGCCAATGTTTGTGTTGCTTCACAGTCCCCACTGTTCCATAAGGTGTATTTTTATCTGTTTTTTAAATATAATTTTATTGCTTGCATCAGTTACTTGATGTGGAATAGAGTTCCATGATGTCATGGCTCTATGTGTGCCTCCCATAGCCTGTTCTGGCATGTCTTGTGGCATGTCTTGTGGGGTTTGCATGGGTGTCCGAGCTATGTGCCAGTAGTTTAGACAGTTGAGATGGGTTGGAATAAGTTGGACTGCAGAGTGAAGGAAAAGCAGCCAACAAGTGCATATGTGGGAACTCCTTCAAGACTGTTTGTAAAGCATTCCGGGTGATGCTGGTTGAGAGAATGCCAAGAGTGTGCAAAGCTGTCATCAAGGCAAGGCATTTGTTCAACCTGTAGTGACACCCCATCCCGTGAACGGGACCGTTGTCATCATCTGACACTAATTAGCATAACGCAACGGACATAAATCTTCCTAGAATATATTCCTATTCATGAAATATAAGTGTGAAATCAAGTGAAATATATTGGAACACAGCTTAGCATTTTGTTAATCACCCTGTCATCTCAGATTTTCAAAATATGCTTTACAGCCAACGCCAGACAAGCATTTGTGTAAGTTTATCATAGCCTAGCATAGCATTATGCCTTGCTAGCAGCAGGCAACCTTGTCACGGAAATCAGAAAAGCAATCAAATTAAATCGTTTACCCTTGATGAACTTTGGGTGTTTTCACTCACGAGACTCCCAGGTAGACAGCCAAAGTTCATTTTTTCCAAAATATTATTTTTGTAGGCGAAATAGCTCCGTTTGTTCTTCACGTTTGGCTGAGAAATCGCCCGGAAATTGCGGTCACCACAACGCCGAAAAATATTAGAAATTAGCTCCATAATATCGACAGAAACATGTTAAACATTGTTTAGAATCCATCCTCAAGGTGTTTTTCTAATATCTATTCGATAATATATCCGTCAGGACAATTTGTTTTTCACTAGGACCGATTGGAGTAATGGCTACCTCTGTATTTTACGCGAGAATCTCTCTCGGAGCCACCATGTGACCACTTACGCAATGTGGCCGCCTACGGCTATTATTCAACAGAAATGTGTAAAACTATGTCACAATGCTGGAGACACCTTGGGGAATACGTAGAAAGCGTAAGCTCGTTGATGGTACATTCACAGCTGAATAGGGAGTCATTGGAACGCAGCGCTTTCAAAACCTGGGGCACTTCCGGGTTGGATTTTTCTCAGGCTTTCGCCTGCAACATCAGTTCTGTTATATTCACAGACAATATCTTTACAGTTTTGGAAAGAGTTAGAGTGTTTTCTATCCTAAGCTGTCAATTATATGCATATTCTAGCATCTTTTCCTGACAAAATATCAGTTTGAAACAGGAACGTTTTTTTTCTTCCAAAAATGAAAATACTGCCCCCCAACACCAAGAGATTAACACTTTTTTGGTTACTACATGATTCCATATGTGTTATTTCATTGTGTTGACATTTTCACTATTATTCTACAATGTAGAGAAAAATTAAAATGAAGAAAACCCTTTAATGAGTAGGTGTGTCCTAACTATTGACTGGTACTGTACGTATATATGAGTACACCGTTGTGTGTGAACAATCTGTGTGTGTGTGTGTGTGTGTGTGTGTGTGTGTGTGTGTGTGTGTGTGTGTGTGTGTGTGTGTGTGTGTGTGTGTGTGTGTGTGTGTGTGTGTGTGTGTGTGTGTGTGTGTGTGTGTGTGTGTGTGTGTGTGTGTGTGTGCGTGCGTGCGTGAGTGCGATACTGTGTATTTGGCTGTTCATCCACCTTTTTTTTCTCACCTCCTCTCAGAGAGACGAGTGTGAGATGACTCGTGGGACGAGCAGGCACTGGGTACACACTGAGCTCAGGTAATGAGAAATGATGTTCATGTCAGTGGCAGAATTGTCTAAATCATTCCAAAGCTGAGTTACATAATGTGAATATCATTCCACCACTCTGCCTGCCCTTTATCCCTTATCTCCCTCCACCTTATCCTCTGGCTCTTTCCCTCTTTCCTCACTCCCATTTCAAATATATATTTTTTTCCCATATTCTCCTCCTAGGGGGGAGTGCAGAGATTTGAACAGGGCTTAAGTAATAATATAATAATATACCCATCGGAGCAGAGCATGCTGGGTAAAAAGGCCCTTCGGTAAAAAGAAGGGAAGAGAAAAATAAGGAATTCATATACGTGTCATTGTACCCAAACTGAGACCTGTTCACAATGATCATCTTCTTGGAGGTGGGTTTGATATTAAATGCTTCTGAACACAGTGATAGACAGCATAACTATATTGTTACTGACATGATGGAGTTCATATAGGAAATCTTTGAAAAGGTCTTGTTTATTTTCACAGTGCTCAGTCTTTCACAAACAATGCATTGATGTGGTGTCTACACGTTTGATCTAGTCTGACCTAGAGAGCTATTGGTGGTCAGCTGTTTCAAACGGAAATGGAGTTCACAATTGGTTTTTAGAATTTGAATGGAACTTTCTCGGCGGTCCGAGTCGGAATTGGAACCAGATTGAACCGAGATGCAGTTGGAATATGAACAGAGAGATGAAGTTGACCTCAACCTTTTCTTTTTTGTCCCTCCCCTCCCCTTCCCTACCCACCACAACCTTCCCCTCCCCACCACCCCCTCCCAATCTAACATCCACTTCTATGGCAGAGAAGAAAATGTACTTAACTGTGGAAAACTCCCATCTTTCTTTTTATTCACACCCACTCATCTTTCCTGCAACTTTCTCTCTCTCTATCTGTCAATGTCCAATTCTCGGATGTCTTGGCAGGCCTTAAACTCTCTACTGACATTTGGAGGCTGGAGATATAGACGAGTGTGTGGACTGGAGATAGAAAGAAGTGTGTGGACTGGAGATATAGAGGAGTGTGTGGACTGGAGATATAGAGGAGTGTGTGGACTGGAGATATAGAGGAGTGTGTGGACTGGAGATATAGAGGAGTGTGTGGACTGGAGATATAGAGGAGTGTGTGGACTGGAGATATTGAGGAGTGTGTAGACTGGAGATATTGACAAGTATGTGGACTGGAGATATAGAGGAGTGTGTGGACTGGAGATATAGAGGAGTGTGTGGACTGGAGATATAGAGGAGTGTGTGGACTGGAGATATTGAGGTGTGTGTGGACTGGAGATATTGCGGAGTGTGTGGACTGGAGATATTGAGGAGTGTGTGACCGGAGATATTGAAGAGTGTGTGGACTGGATATATACAGGAGTGTGTAGACTGGAGATATAGAGGAGTTTGTGGACTGGAGATACAGATGAGTATAAGGAGGGGTGGGTATGAGTGTGTGTTGAGGTGTAAAGGACCCTCTGCGCCCCTGGACAGGCCCCGTCCGTCCAACGGTAGTCCAGACGGTGTGATTCAGCTCTTCTGAAGCCCAGCCAACTCTCGCTCACTCTCTCTGCCCCTCGCACACACACATACACTCTCCCTTTTTCTCTATCTCTCTTTCCCCTATCACTCATTAATTCACTCACTCTGCCCTTCTATCCATCTCTCTCTCTCTCTCTCTCTCTCTCTCTCTCTCTCTCTCTCTCTCTCTCTCTCTCTCTCTCTCTCTCTCTCTCTCTCTCTCGTCACCCCAGTGAGACCACACAGGAGGAGGGCAGGGTGGTCTGTAGTGGTGGAGATGGTGTATGTGTGTCGGGGGGGGCTCTCTGGTGCTCAAACCCAGGGCAAGGTGACCTTAGCCTGGCATGTACCATCCAGGAGGGCCATGGGAAGGGGTGTGAAGGGTGAAGGGGTGGTGAGCGTAGAGGGTGAGGGGTGGGGATTAAGGGTTATTCGTACTCCTGTCAAACTTCACAGGAAAAGGGGTTGTTCCTTCAGGGTCAAGTTCTATATTGAGATACGTGTATGTAACTCCAACCTTTTTAAACATATGCATGCATGATTTATGCAAGAGTCGTGGTCATGTATAAGTACAGAATTACAACCTTGGTGTTGTATATGATGGAGGCGTATTAGGAAATCTGCGTATTGCAGTAATGCAGCAAACAGGTATACGTCGTAATTCCGATGTAACAATGTGTCCCAAGACTACAATTTCAGTGTGATTACATATCAATGTTATTGCTGTCTGTGGCATAACATCAATACTAAGTTGGTAACCTTCTGTGTACAGGATTCTATTTAGATTGAGCTGACATCTGCAGCATTTTACTGTGAATGTATTCGCTGCGAATGCGGTAATAGTGCCTTTAAAAGCTGCATTGCTGATAACCCGCAATAAGATTGAATCATGGCCTAAATCTTGCAACAGGAAACATAATTGAACAATACTTTGATAAATTACTACAAGTATTAGCTACTTTGACAACATGATGTTGATAAGTTAGATAATGCCTGTTATGCTTAATATTATAACGGGCATTGTAGCATGATTTCACCTGGAATACAAAAACAGTTGAAAAGTCAAACATTAAGAGGATCTACTTAGCCAACAATTCCATTATCTCAATTTATAAAGATCTGGCAGTAGGTCATATCCATCTTATGTCCTCACAAGGCACATCATGGTATGTGAACTACATAACCTTCTACAGTTGGCCCCATTGTGTCCAGGTAAGTTAGCGTCTCCATGATGTATCAGTTGTGACAGACACCTGGGGTGACCTCCAGACATACTCTGTGCTCATGTCCCTCTACGCTGGCGTGTCCTTCTAAGGCACCTGCATTGAGCAGACCATGTGAATCCTGTCATTTGCGTGTGAGGACACATGCAAACAGGTCAACTGTTCTGAACTTTAACTGTGTGTGCGTGTGTGTGTCAGTGAAAGCTTATCAGAGGGGGAAGGGGAGGACCATCCTACTCAGTAAATTTCAGAATAATACAAAGTAATGAAAAGCTAAAAAATTATCCCTTTTAGATAAAACTATACTAATTACAGTATACTCACATATCACCAAATGCCTGTTTAAACCCACTGTTTTGCAATGGACTACAGTAGTCTCAACAGTGGGAGAATCTCAATTGCATACTCCTCGCGTCCTCTCTCCTCGCCTCTTTCTCAGAACCAATTGGAGGAGATGGTCAGAGGGAAGGGAGGTGAGGGAGGGGATGAGAGGAGTATGGAATGCTTTACTTTCTATGCATATGGAAGTTTCTACTGCCTTCTCTGTGATCATCATTTCAGAGTGATTTGAGAGCTTCCATCACATCATCAATTAAAATTAGATTAAAATAGACGTTGATGCAGCACATTCTTTCGCATGGCAAATGGATGAAACCACAGACATCAGCTGTCGCTCACAGTTGTCAGTTAACGTCAGGTATGTGGATGATCAGGGCTTTATTCAGGAATGTTTCTTGGGCTACTTTGACGTATCAAGTGGGTGAGATGTGTAGTCTGTGTTTGACTTTGTGAATTCTGAGATGTCTGAGTTTAACTTCAGGGATATTGCCCAAACCTCTGATGGCGCTGCTGTAATAGAATGCATCTACTATTTGTATTTACATCTAAATCCCCTCCTGTGCCCTGATTAAGAGGGGATGACCCCTCCACACCACTACCAGTGCCAACTCTCAACCTGATGTGAACTGAAGCCATGTCTAATGTATCCTCTTATCCACTGGCACATTGAATATCTCCATTTCAAGCACTGTAAGTAGCCCTGTCAATGTTCTCTCATTACTGTCTGTATAGTCAAATACAAATCAAATAACATTTTATTTGTCACATGCGCCGAATACAATTGATGCCGACTTTACTGTGAAATGCTTGCTTACGAGCCCTTTCCAATGGTGCAAAGCTTAAAGATATTAATACAACTAAAATAGTAACACAAGGAATCAAATAAAATACGCAAGAATGGAGCTATATATAGGGAGAACCATTACCAGATGAATGTGCAGAGATAAGAGGTATTTAAGGGTAGATACTGTGCGTATATGAAGGCAGGGTAAAGTGACTATATACTGTACCAGTCAAAAGCTTGGACAAACCCTTTTATTTATTTGTACTATGTTCTACATTGTAGAATAATGGTGAAGACATCAAAACTTTGAAATAACACATTTGAAATTATGTAGTAACCAAAAAAGTGTAAAACAAATAAAAAATATATTTTATATTTGAGATTCTTCAAAATAACTGTCCTTTGCCTTGATGACAGCTTTGCACACTCTTGGCATTCTCTCAACCAGCTTCATGAGGTAGCCACCTGCAAGGCATTTCAATTAACAGGTGTGCCTTGTTAAAAGTACATTTCTTAAGGCGTTTTAGCCAATCAGTTGTGTTGTGACAAGGTAGGGGTGGTATATACAGATTATAGCCCTATTTGGTAAAAGACCAAGTCCATATTATGGCAAGAACAGCTCAAATAAGCAATGACAAACGACACTCCATCAATACTTTTAAAGACATGATGGTCAGTCAATCTGGAAAATTTCAAGAAGTTTCTTCAAGTGCAATCGCAAAAACCATAAATCTCTATGATGAAACTGGCTCCCATGGGGACCGCCACAGGAAAGGAAGACCCAGAGTTACCTCTGCTGCAGAGGATAAGTTAATAACTGCACCTCAACTTGCAGCCCAAATAAATGCTTCACAGTTCAAGTAACAGACACATCTCAACATCAACTGTTCAGAGGAGACCGCGTGAATCAGGCCTTCATGGTCAAATTGTTGCCAAGAAACCAATACTAAAGGACACCAATAATAAAAAGAGACTTGCTTGGGTCAATAAATATGAGCAATGGACATTAGACCAATGGAAAACTGTTCTTTGGTCTGATGAGTCCAAATTTGAGATTTTGGGGAGATGCAGAGTAGGTGAACAGATTCCCGGTTCACTCCATGAGGCATGGAGGAGGTGGTGTGATGGTGTGGGGGTGCATTGCTGGGGACACTCAGTGGATGTTGCTGGTGACAGTCAGTTGATGTTGAGATGATTTATTTAGAAATCAAGGCACACTTAACCAGCATGGCTACCACAGCATTCTTCAGAGATATGCATTCCTGTGTTGTTTGCGCTTAGTGGTACTATCATTTGTTTTCCAACAGGACAATGACCTAACACACCTCCAGGATGTGCAAGGGCTGTTTGATTAAAAAGGAGAATGATGGAGTGCTGCATCAGATGACCTGGCCTCCAGAATGCCCCAACCTCAACCCAATTGAGATGGTTTGGGATGAATTGGACCAAAGAGTGAAGGGAAAGCAAGCCAGCAAGTGCTCAGCATATGTGGGAACTCCATCAAGACTGTTGGAAAAACATTCTGGGTGAAGCTGTTTGAGAGAATGCCAAGAGTGTGCAAAGCTGTCATCAAGGCAAAAGGTGTCTACTTTGAAGAATCTCAAATAGATCATATATTTTGATGTATTTAATGTTTTTTTGGTTACTACATGATTCCATATGTGTTACTTCATAGATTTAATGTTTTCCACAATTTTCTGCAATGTAGAAAATAGTAAAATAAAGATAAACCCTTGAATGAGTAGGTGTGTCCAAACTTTTGACTGGTATTGTATATTGTCTAGTGAGTGTGGCTAGGGTCAGTGCAAGATATAGTCAGGGCAGATAGTTTGGATACCATTTTATTGACGATTTAGGTGTCTGGCTATTTAGCAGTCGAATGGCTTGGGGTAGAAGCTGTCTCGGAGCCTTTTGGTCCGAGAGCCGATATTCCAGTAACTCTTTCTGGATGGAAGCAGAGTGAGCAGTCTATGGCTTGGGTGGCTGGAGTCTTTGGCAATTTATGGGGCATTCCTCTGACACCACTTGATATAGAGGTCCTGGATCGCAGGGAGCTCGGCCTCAGTAATGTACTGGGCTGTCCGCACCACCCTCTGTAGCGCTTTGAGGTCAAGGGCGGTGCATTTGACATACCAAGCGGTGATCCAGCCAGTCAAGATGCTCTCGATGATACTGTTGTATAACTTTTTGAGGAGACACAAACACAATCACATTACCTTCATTTTTCAAATTATTCCACATCAATGTGATTGTAATCCTTGCTTGGACTGACTCATTCTGTTTAATTGTGTTGTGGTATTGTTTTCCCAGTCCAATCCTGTCCTGCCCTCAGTAGAAGAGTTGAGCACTTCTCCAACACCATCCATCTATGAAGAGCCTGACAGGCTGACTACACATTTGCACCGCGGTAATGCACCTAATTTATGAAAGTTGCCAATCGCAATATAAAGTCAAGAGAAGAAAAAGCCTAGAAGGAGGAGAGATGACTAGAAACGATTTGGTTGACCGTTTTATGTGTGGATTAACTGTCGGTGTAGAGGACCTTGTACATTTCAGGGAAAATAAAAACTCAATGTTATATCCCAGGACAAATTAGCTAGCAACAACAAGATAGCTAAATAGGACAAATTAGCTAGCAAGTGCAAGCTATCTAGCTAAATTGCCATAAATGTTTCATGTTTTTCGACCTGTCCCCAAATTAATGTAAATGGTTCAGAGTTTGTTTTGACATTTGAAAACATGTGTCGTATCGTGATCGGGATTGGTGTGGGGGGACAAAATAAATTAATGCACGATGGCGCACACGCGCAGCCAGTTTGGGTTCTGTGTGACCTGCAGTGAAGGCTCTGAACACCTCGATCCCTGTTCTGCACGGAATTCAAGCCTCTGAACACCTCAACTCATGCCTTACACCCTCATTCAATCACTGCTGTGATCCCTTCCCTACACTGTGTAAGTAGCCCCCTCATTCCCATTACCCATAAGACTTTATTAAATGTTTTAGGTAAAGATTATTTATCTTGATGATTTTTGAAACATGCTTTGTAGACTCCATGCCGTCCATGTCTGTACCGTGGGTCTCCCATCCTCCTAACTGCTGGTGTGTGTGTGTGTGTTTATTCCATGGCATTGTGCTTGTTTGTGCCATGGCATGAGAAACCCTGAGAGTAATGCATGCAAGCTCAGAGAGAGAGAGAGAGAGAGAGAGCACGAGAGAGAGAGCAAGAGAAAGAGAGAGAGAGCGAAAGAGAAAATAAAACAAGAGCGGGACAAGACAGGAAGGAGGAGGAGCGTGACAAGCACCATAACGTCCTCAGAGATGCATTTGGACAGAGAGAGCATCTGTCAAAACCCGCCAGCCTCAACGGCCGCCTCGCTAATGGCCACAGACGTGAAGAAAGGAGGAGGAGAGGAGAGGAGAGAGAGAGAGAGTAGGGCTCCACACATGCTCATACAACTGCTACTCCCTCCCTTCCTTATTTTCCTGCTGCACAACCACTCTCGCAACAAATCATTCGCCTCAGAATTTCTATAAAGGTACAATGTAACGTTAATGGCTATTGAATTATTATTTTTTTCCACTTTGCTGCTTTTGTGATTGTTTGTGTCTGTGTGCGAGTGTGTGAATGTCTGTCTATTTTCCAATGTTTTCTCAGTGTCATATATCTGAGACTATCTCATTTTGATGAATTGGCCCCACTGTCAATCACTCATCTGAATAGTTTTTTGAGGCAATTTGGATCAAGTCGTTTTATTTCCTCTTGGGGAGCAACAACCAACAGCAATCATCCCTAGCTTTAAATCATGTCATCGCAGGGAAGGCAGGCTCACTGCTAAAAGTGCTAAGTTGAACAATTACAGAGCAAAGCGATATTTTAAAACATTGCAAGATATTTTTTGTTTAAACATTTTCCACTCATAAAACAGCACTGAACGGTGAAAAAAAAGTAATGTAATCTCCATTAACCCAAATAGGTTTTTGGTATATACAGTAAATATTGTAGATAGAATGTGGTTTCCAACAATGTAATTTCCAATTCCGCATATATTATTTGGTACATTATTTGGTACATTTTTAATGTTCTTTTTACTTTCTCTACATTGTGGAATGATGGTGAAGACATAAAAACTATGAAATGAAACATATGGAATCATGTAGTAACCCAAATATTGTTAAACAAATACAAAATATCTCAATTGGGTTGAGTTTGGGTGATTGTGCAGGCCAGGTCATCTGATGCAGCACTTCATCACTGTACTTCTTGATCAAATAGCACTTACACAGCCTGGAGGTGTGTTTGGTCATTGTCCTGTTGAAAAACAAATGATAGTCCCACAAAGCGCAAACCAGATGGGATGGCGTATCGATGTGGTAGCCATGCTGGTTAAGTGTGCCTTGAATTCTATATAAATCACTGACAGTGTCACCAGCAAAGCACCCCACACCTTCACATCTCCTCCTCCATGCTTCATGGTGGAAACCACACATGCGGAGATCATCCGTTCACCTACTCTGCGTCTTACAAAGACACAGTGGTTGGAACCAAAAATCTCAAATGTTCACTCATTAATCCAAAGGACATATTTCTACCCATCTAATGTATATTGCTTGTGTTTCTTGGCCCAAGCAAGTCTCTTCTTCTTATTGGTGTCTTTTAGTAGTGGTTCCTTAGCAGAAATTCGACCATGAAGGCCTGATTCACGAAGTCTCCTCTGAACAGTTGACGTTGAAACATGTCTGTTACTTGAACTCTGTGAAGCTCTTTATTTTTATTTATTATTTAACCTTTATTTAACTGGGCAAGTCAGTTAAGAACAAATTCATATTGAGAGCTAGTTTCATCATAATGCTTGATAGTTTCTGCGACTTCACTTGAAGAAACCTTAAAAGTTCTTGACATTTTCTGGCGAGACTAACCTTCAGGTCTTAACACTTTTTTGGATACTACATGATTCCATATGTGTTATTTCATAGTTTTGATGTCATCACTACTATTCTACAAAACCGTTGAATGAGTAGGTGTGTCCAAACCTTTGACTAGTGCTTTGTGTACAGTAGTGGCCAAAAGGTTTGAGAATGACACAAATATACATTTTCACAACATCTGCTGCCTCAGTTTGTATGATGGCAATTTGCATATACTCCAGAATGTTATGAAGAGTGATCAGATGAATTGCAATTAATTGCACCGTCCCTCTTTGCCATGAAAATAAACTGAATCCCCAAAAAACATTTCTAAGGCATTTCAGCCCTGTCACAAAAGGACCAGCTGACATCATGTCAATGATTCTCTCGTTAACACAGGTGTGAGTGTTAACGAGGACAGGGCTGGAGATCACTCTGTCATACTGATTGAGTTCGAATAACAGACTGGAAGTTTCAAAAGGAGGGTGGTGCTTGGAATCATTGTTCTTCCTCTGTCAACCATGGTTACCTGCAAGGAAACACGTGCCGTCATCATTGCTTTGCATAAAAAGGGCTTCACAGGCAAGGATATTGCTGCCAGTAAGATTGTACCTCAATCAACCATTTATCAGATCATCAAGAACTTCAAGGGGAGCAGTTCAATTGTTGTGAAGAAGGATTCAGGGTGCCAAAGAAAGTCCAGCAAGCGCCAGGACCGTCTCCTAAAGTTGATTCAGCTGCGGGATCGGGGCACCAACAGTACAGAGCTTGCTCAGGAGAGACAGCAGGCAGGTGTGAGTGCATCTACACACACAGTGAGGCGAAGACTTTTGGAGGATGGCCTGGTTTCAAGAAGGGCAGCAAAGAAGCCACTTCACTCCAGGAAAAACATCAGGGACAGACTGATGTTCTGAAAAAGGTACAGGGATTGGACTGCTGAGGACTGGGGTAAAGTAATTTTCTCTGATGAATCCCCTTTCCGATTGTTTGGGTCATCCGGAAAAAAAGCTTATCCGGAGAAGATAAGGTGAGCACTACAATCAGTCCTGTGTCATGCCAACAGTAAAGCATCCTGAGACCATTCATGTGTGGGGTTTCTTCTCAGCCAAGGGAGTGGGCTCACTCACAATTTTGCCTAAGAACACAGCCATGAATACAGAATGGTACAAACACATCCTACGAGAGCAACTTCTCCCAACCATCCAGGAACAGTTTGGTGATGTACAATACCTTTTACAGCATGATGGATCACCTTGCCATAAGGCAAAAGTGATAACTAAGTGGCTCGGGGAAGAAAACATTGATATTTTGGGTCCATGGCCAGGAAACTCCCCAGACCTTAATCCCAATGAGAACTTGTGGTCATTCCTCAAGAGGCGGGTGGACAAACAAAAACCCACAAATCAGCCAAGACCTCATAAAAACAATTGTAGACCTCCACAAGTCTGGTTCAATCTTGGGAGCAATTTCTAAATGCCTGAAGGTACCACGTGCATCTGTACAAACAATAGTATGCAAGTATAAACACCATGGGACCATGCAGCCATCATACCCCGTTCTGTCTCCTAAAGATGAACGTACTTTGGCGCGAAAAGTGCAAATCAAAGGTGTGTGAAGAAGAAACAGGTACAAAAGTATCTATATCCACAGTAAAACGAGTCCTATATCAACATAACCTGAAAGGCCGCTCACCAAGGAAGAAGCCACTGTGTGAAACTACACACGGGGACAAATATCGTACTTTTTGGAGAAATGTGCTCTGATCTGATGAAACAAAAATAGAACTGTTTGGCCATAATAACCATCGTTATGTTTGGAGGAAAATGGAGGAGGCTTGCAAGCCGAAGAACACCATCCCAACCGTGAAACAAGGGGATGGCAGCATCATGTTGGATGGGTGCTTTGCTGCAAGAGGGACTGGTGCACTTCACAAAATAGATGGTGTCATGAGGAAAGAAAATTATGTGGATATATTGAAGCAACATCTCAAGACATCAGTCAAGAAGTTAAAGCTTGGTCAGAAATGGGTCTTCCAAATGGACAATGTTCCCAAGCGTATTTCCAAAGCTGTGGCAAAATGGCTTAAGGACAACAAAGTCAAGGTATTGGAGTGGCCATCTCAAAGCCCTGACCTCAATCCCATAGACAATTTGTGGGTAGAACTAAAGAAAGTGTGTGCGAGCATGGAGGCCTACAGACCTGACTCATTTACACCAGCTCAGTCAGGAGGAATGGACCAAAAATTCACCCAAATTATTGTGGGAAACTTGTGGAAGGCTACCCGAAATGTTTGACCAAGGTTAATCAATTTAAAGGCAATGCTACCAAATACGAATTGAGTGTATGTAAACTTTTGACCTACTGGGACTGTGATGAAAGAAATAAAAGCTGAAAGAAATAATTATCTCTATTATTCTGATATTTCACATTCTTAAAATGAAGTGGTGATCCTACCTGACATTAGACAAAGAATTTTTACGAGGATTAAATGTCAGTAGTTGTGAAAAACTGAGTTGAAATGTATTTGGCTAAGGTGTATGTACAGTGGGGCAAAAAAGTATTTAGTCAACCATCAATTGTGCAAGTTCTCCCACTTAAAAAGATTAGAGAGGCCTGTAATTTTCATCATATGTACACTTCAACTATGACAGACAAAATGAGAAAAAAAATCCAGAAAATCACATTGTAAGATTTTTAATGAATTTATTTGCAAATTATGGTGGAAAATAAGTATTTGGTTACCTACAAACAAGCACGATTTCTGGCTCTCACAGATCTGTAACTTCTTCTTTAAGAGGCTCCTCTGTCCTCCACTCGTTACCTGTATTAATGGCACCTGTTTGAACTTGTTATCAGTATAAAAGACACCTGTCCACAACCTCAAACAGTCACACTCCAAACTCCACTATGGCCAAGACCAAAGAGCTGTCAAAGGACACCAGAAACAAAATTGTAGACCTGCACCAGGCTGGGAGGACTGAATCTGCAATAGGTAAGCAGCTTGGTTTGAAGAAATCAACTGTGGGAGCAATTATTAGGAAATGGAAGACATACAAGACCACTGATAATCTCCCTCGATCTGGGGCTCCACGCAAGATCTCACCCCGTGGGGTCAAAATGATCACAAGAACGGTGAGCAAAAATCCCAGAACCACACGGGGGGACCTAGTGAATGACCTGCAGAGAGCTGGGACCAAAGTAACAAAGCCTACCATCAGTAACACACTACGCCGCCAGGGACTCAAATCCTGCAGTGCCAGACGTGTCCCCCTGCTTAAGCCAGTACATGTCCAGGCCCATCTGAAGTTTGCTAGAGAGCATTTGGATGATCCAGAAGAAGATTGGGAGAATGTCATATGGTCAGATGAAACCAAAATATAACTTTTTGGTAAAAACTCAACTCGTCGTGTTTGGAGGACAAAGAATGCTGAGTTGCATCCAAAGAACACCAAAATATAACTTTTTGGTAAAAACTCAACTCGTCGTGTTTGGAGGACAAAGAATGCTGAGTTGCATCCAAAGAACACCATACCTACTGTGAAGCATGGGGGTGGAAACATCATGCTTTGGGGCTGTTTTTTTTTGCAAAGGGACCATGACGACTGATCCGTGTAAAGGAAAGAATGAATGGGGCCATGTATTAGATTTTGAGTGAAAACCTCCTTGCAAGGAGGCATTGAAGATGAAATGTGGCTTGGTCTTTCAGCATGACAATGATCCCAAACACACCGCCCGGGCAACGAAGGAGTGGCTTCGTAAGAAGCATTTCAAGGTCCTGGAGTGGCCTAGCCAGTCTCCAGATCTCAACCCCATAGAAAATCTTTGGAGGGAGTTGAAAGTCCGTGTTGCCCAGCAACAGCCCCAAAACATCACTGCTCTAGAGGAGATCTGCATGGAGGAATGGGCCAAAATACCAGCAACAGTGTGTGAAAACCTTGTGAAGACTTACAGAAAACATTTGACCCCTGTCATTGCCAACCAAGGGTATATAACAAAGTATTGAGAGAAACTTTTGTTATTGACCAAATACTTATTTTCCACCATAATTTGCAAATAAATTCATTAAATATCCTACAGTGTGATTTTCTGGATATATTTTTTTCTAATTTTGTCTGTCATAGTTGAAGTGTACCTATGATGAAAATTACAGGCCTCTCTCATCTTTTTAAGCGGGAGTACTTGCACAATTGGTGGCTGACTAAATACTTTTTTGCCCCACTGTAAAACTTCTGACTTCAACTGTATATACACTGCTAAAAAAATAAAGGGAACACTAAAATAACACATCCTAGATCTGAATGAATGAAATGTTCTTATTAAATACTTTTTTCTTTACATAGTTGAATGTGCTGACAACAAAATCACACAAAAATGATCAATGGAAATCAAATGTATCAACTCATGGAGGTCTGGATTTGGAATGACACTCAAAATTAAAGTGGAAAACCACACTACAGGCTGATCCAACTTTGATGTAATGTCCTTAAAACAAGTCAAATGGGGCTCAGTGTGGCCTCCACGTGCATGTATGACCTCCCTACATCGCCTGGGCATGCTCCTGATGAGGCGCCAACTCCTGGACAGTCTGTGGTGCAACGTAGCGTTGGTGGATGGAGTGAGACATGATGTCCCAGATGTGCTCAATTGGATTCAGGTCTGGGGAATTGGAGGGCCAGTCCATAGCATCAATGCCTTCCTCTTGCAGGAACTGCTGACACACTCCAGCCACATGAGGTCTAGCATTGTCTTGCATTAGGAAGAACCCAGGGCCAACCGCAAAAGCATATGGTCTCACAAGGGGTCTGAGGATCTCATCTCGGTACCTAATGGCAGTCAGGCTACCTCTGGCGAGCACATGGAGGGCTGTGCGGCCCCCCAAAGAAATGCCACCCAACACCATGACTGACCCACTGCCAAACCGGTCATGCTGGAGGATGTTGCAGGCAGCAGAACGTTCTCCACGGCGTCTCCAGACTCTGTCACGTCTGTCATGTGCTCAGTGTGAACCTGCTTTCATCTGTGAAGAGCACAGGGCGCCAGTGGTGAATTTGCCGATGTTGGTGTTCTCTGGCAAATGCCAAACGTCCTGCACGGTGTTGGGCTGTAAGTACAACCCCCACCTGTGGACGTCGGGCCCTCATACCACCCTCATGGAGTCTGTTTATGACCGTTTGAGCAGACACATGCACATTTGTGGCCTGCTGAATGTAATTTTGCAGGGCTCTGGCAGTGCTCCTCCTGCTCCTCCTTGCACAAAGGCAGAGGTAGCGGTCCTGCTGCTGGGTTGTTGCCCTCCTACGGCCTCCTCCACATCTCCTGATGTACTGGCCTGTCTCCTGGTAGCGCCTCCATGCTCTGGAGACTACGCTGACAGACACAGCAAACCTTCTTGCCACAGCTCGCATTGATGTGCCATCTACCGCATTGATGAGCTGCACTACCTGAGCCACTTGTGTGGGTTGTAGACTCCGTCTCATGCTACCACTAGCGTGAAAGCACCGCCAGCATTCAAAAGTGACCAAAACATCAGCCAGGAAGCATAGGAACTGAGAATTGGTCTGTGGTTACCACCTACAGAACCACTCCTTTATTGGGGGTGTCTTGCTAATTGCCTATAATTTCCACCTGTCTATTCCATTTGCACAACATCATGTGAAATTTATTGTCAATCAGTGTTGCTTCCTAAGTGGACAGTTTGATTTCACAGAAGTGTGATTGACTTGGAGTTACATTGTGTTGTTTAAGTGTTCCCTTTATTTTTTTGAGCAGTGTATATATATATATATATATATATATATATATATATATATATATATATATATATATATATATATATATATATATATATATATATATATATATATATATATATATATACATATATATATATATATATATATATATATATATATATATACATATATACACATATATATATATATACATATATACACATTTATATATATATACATATATACACATTTATATATATATACATATATACACATTTATATATATATACATATATACACATTTATATATATATACATATATACACATTTATATATATATACATATATACACATATATATATATATACATATATACACATATATATATATATATATATATATATATATATATATATATATATATATATATATATATATATACATATATGTATATATATTTATTATTTTAATATATTTTAGTTTTTTGTTATTAAAAAATACTTCTTAGCTCAATACTCTGCAGCTTGTTTAATGTTGTAACTTTACACTTACAATGTCTTGTGATGAGGCGATTAACAGAGTTGAGAAAAGAGCAACGCAAAAATGCTTTTCAATGTTAAACAATTGCAACATGATGCAATTGCTACCTATAGAATTTGTAACTCACCTTGGATAATGTATTATTTCTTCTAGCCTGTAAACGTTATTTTGTGTAACACTTTTTCACTTCATCGGTTGTTATGCACAAGGAAAATGTCCCCTTTTGTCACCATCTGCTATTGCTGGTTAGAATGTAAAGCGTTTGGACAGGTGTTGGTGTAACAGATTGAGATTGGACTGGATAAACTCTCTCACAGTTTGAAATGTCGCCACTGATGCCATTGAATCGGATCCTTTTCAGTGGTGACACTGGTTGGTACATTGTAAAGCAGGTGGTCACGTGTGCTTGCGATCAGAGGACCTCTGGTTTGAACCCCCCCCCCCAAATAAAAATCTGTTATGTTCCTACGAAAGTTTGTCTGCTTCCAATAGCCCAAGGAAAATCCAACTGTGTTCACAGCTGGCTTACAACCAAAAGACCAAGTACCATTATTCATGCAAAGTAAATGACCCTACACTGTATAAATCCTCCAAACTGTTGTTGTTGTTTATCTTCAAACAGCTAGCTCTATCTTCTCTATCTTTGGCTGTGTGTTGTAGCTTTCCTCCTGACCCTAAACTGCTCCTATCTGAGTTCAAGGTTCTTAGAACCATGTATACGTCTCGAGAATTATGTTGGTCTGTACTGTGAATGCCATAGAGGAGAAACACAAAAGGTCTGGCATAAGGCACTCTTAAGGTTTTCATGATAATGACATACATGAAACTTGTCATAGACTGAAGTCAGCTTATGATTGAAGATATGACACTGTCGGGACACTGAAGGGTAATTGTGTCGAGAGAGAGATCAGAGCAACAAGCAGGGCTAATATATTGTATGTCTCCCAAATGGCACCCTATTTCCTTTATAATTCACTATACAGTGCATTTGGAAAGTATTCAGAACCCCCTTACAGCCTTATTCCAAAATGTATCAAATATAACAAATTCCTCATCAATCTACACACAATACCCCATATTGACAAAGCGAAAATAGGTTTTTAGAAGTTTTAGCAAATATATTACAAATAAAAAACCTAAATATCTTACTTACATTCAGACCCTTTGCTATAAAACTCTACATTTGAAATTGAGCTCAGGTGCATCCTGTTTCGATTTATCATCTTTGAGATGTTTCTACAACTTGATTGGAGTGGTAAATTAAACTGATTGGACGTGATTTGGAAAGGGACACACCTGTCTATACAAGGTCCCACAGTTGACAGTGATTATCTGAGCATAAGTCAAACCATGAGGTTGAAGAAATTGTCCGTAGAGCTCTGAGACAGGATTGTGTTGAGGCACAGATCTATAGGGAAGGGTAACAAAACAATTATGTAGCATTGAAGGTCCCCAAGAACACAGTGGCCTCCATCATTCTTAAATGGAAGAAGTTTGGAACCACCAAGACTCTTCCTAGAGCTGGCCGCCCAGCCAAACTGAGCAATCGGAGGAGAAGGGCCTTGGTAAAGGAGGTGAGCAAGAACCCGATGGTTACTCTGACAGAGCTCCAGAGTTCCTCTGTGGAGATGGGAGAACCTTCCAGAAGGACATACATCTCTGCAGCACTCTTCCAATCAGTCCTTTATGATAGAGTGGCCAGACGGAAGCCACTCCTCAGAAAAAGGAACATGACAGCCCACTTGGAGTTTGCCAAAAGGCACCTAATGGTCTCCCAGACCATGAGAAAGAAGATTTTCCTGTCTGATGAAAGATTGAACGCTTTGGCCTGAATGCCAAACGTCACGTCTGGAGGAAACATGGCACCATCCCTATGGTCAAGCATTGTGGTGGCAGCATCATGCTGTGGGGATGTTTTTCAGCAGCAGGTACTCAGAGACTAGTCAATAAAGTACTGAGTAAAGGTTCTGAATAGTTACGGAAATTAGATATTTCTGTTTAAATTGTTTTATAATTTTGCAAAAAAGTAGTGCAGTATAAAGGCAATAGGGTGCCATTTTGGCCACAAACAATATATTCCCTCTCTCTCTCATTTTTGCATTATTTTTTTCATTAAAAGTGCAGCTGTTTGCCTGTATCTTGCCTGTAAGCTGAACTTGGCTGAGAGAGACTGTATATTTCCAAATGACACCCCATACCCTATATTGTGTACTATGTAGGGAATAGGACACCATTTGGGACACAGTGAGACTCAAAGGGAGGGACGGAGCTAACAATGGGCTGTCACACTCAATTTGGGTTCCACCGCCAAATACAAATACTCAGAACGGATTGCTTAGCGCCTTTCAAAAGCATTCTAGCAACAGAAGGCTGGCTATATGTGTGGACACACACATGCATTTGAATATTTGTAGGTACACATACACACACCTCGATAACAAAAAAGGGTGATTGGTTAAAGAATGAACCATTCAATGTAACAGAGACTGTCTATGTTCACCATTCACTGCCTGTGAAACACACACACACACACACACACACACACACACACACACACACACACACACACACACACACACACACACACACACACACACACACACACACACACTGTATAAAAACACACAGTCACAAAGGTAGATATGTTGTGATGCACACACACACACACACACACATCATGGTATGGGGTATTTTTTGTTCCGATTTTGACAAACAACAACTGTGACCTTTCAGTCCACCGAAGCAGCAGGGCTCTGATCACAGGAATGGAGACAGAGTCAAAGTGAAATGTCAACCATCCCTGTGGTTTCAGCACTGACGCAAAACTGACTGCCAGGGAGCTATGACAAGTGGAAGGGGTGTGTGTGTGTGTGTGTGTGTGTGTGTGTGTGTGTGTGTGTGTGTGTGTGTGTGTGTGTGTGTGTGTGTGTGTGTGTGTGCGCACACTTGTTTTACTATACTTGTGAGTACCAGAAGTCCTCACAAAAATAGTAAACCAACTAAAATTCAGAGAAGTGAGGATATTTTTCAGGTCCTCACTTGTAAAAGGATATTTTAGGCTTAAGGGATAGGTTTAGGGTTAGGGTTAGAATTAGGGTTAAAATAAGGGATTAGTGAAAGGAGTTAAATGTCACTACAGTATGTTGACATATTCTGATGAGATCATGTCGGTCTAATAAAAAAAGGGTGTTGACTGTGTTACGTCCTAAGACACCGAAACACATTGAGACAATATTTTACTGTAATAGAGTAGAACTTAGCCTTTGTAACATGATTGTGGGAAAATAATACTCAGTTTCTGTTGCGGGTGGCATTGCAGCATTTTAGCCACAGACAGTTATGTGCTAGCTATCTAGTCTGTGATTTATAAATGTGCAATGAGAATAAAAATGCACATTTACAGTGCCTTCAGAAATTATTCTGACCCCTTTACTTTTTACACATTTCGTTAGGTTACAGCCTTAAAATGCATTACATTGTTTCCTCATCAATCTACTCACACTACCCCATGATGACAAAGCAAGAACAAGGTTTTAGAAATGTTTGCCAATTTATAATAAAAAAAGGAAATATTAACTATTAAATATTAAATCTTTACAAAAGCATTCAGACCCTTTACTCAGTACTTTGTTGAAGCACCTTCGGCAGCGATTATAGCCTTTTTGGGTATGAAGCTACAAGCTTGGCAGACTTCTATTTGGGGAGTTTCTACCATTCTTCTCCGCAGATCCTCTCATGCTCTGTGAGGTTGGATGGGGAGCGTTGCTTCACAGCTATTTTCAGGTCTCTCCAGATTTGTTAGATTGGGTTCAAGTCCGGGCATTGGCTGGGCCATTCAAGGACATTGAGACTTGTCCCAAAGCCACTCCTGCGTTGTCTTGGCTGTGTGCTGAGGGTCGTTATCCTGTTGGAAGGTGAACCTTCGCCCCAGTTTGAGGTCCTGAGTGCTCTGTAGCAGGTTTTCATCAAGTATCTCTCTGTACTTTGCGCCTGTCACGGTCATCATAAGGAGGAGGCCAAGGCGCAGCGTGAAAAGTGTACATTCTAATTTATTAAACAACTGCAACACTGAACAAAACTATACAAAATAACAAAATGAACCACGAAGCAATATGACTAGTGCGAACAGGCAACTAAACATAGAATAATAACCCACAAAACCAAAATGGAAAATGGCAACCTAAATAGGATCCCCAATCAGAGACAACAATAAACAGCTGCCTCTGATAGGGAACCAATTAGGGGCCACCATAGACCTACATATACCTAAACATACTAAAACCCCATAGAATTACAAAAACCCTAGACAGGACAAAAACACCTAAGCAATACAAAAACTAAATCAACCACCTTTGTCACACCCTGACCTAACCAAAATAATAAAGAAAACAAAGATAACTAAGGTCAGGGCGTGACAGCGCCGTTTATATTTACCTCGATCCTGACTAGTCTCCCAGTCCCTGCTGCTGAAAAACATACAGCATTATTCTGCCACCACCATGCTTCACCGTATGGATGGTGCCAGGTTTCCTCCAGACGTGACGCTTGGCATTGAGGCCAAAGAGTTCAATCTTGGTCTCATCAGACTGGAGAACCTTGTTAATCATGGTCTGAGAGTCTTTAGGTGCCTTTTGCTAACTCCAAGCAGGCTGCCATGTGCCTTTAACTGAGGAGTGGCTTCCGTCTGGCCACTCTACCATAAAGGCCTGCTTGGTGGAGTGTTGCAGAGATGGTTGTCCTTCTGGAAGGTTCTCCCATCTCCACAGATGAACTCTAGAGCTCTATCAGAGTTACTCTCGGGTCCTTGGTCACCTCCTTTACCAAGGCCCTTCTCCCCCGATGGTTCAGTTTGGCCGGGCGGCCAGCTCTTGGAAGATTCTTGGTGGTTCCAAACTTCTTCCATCTAAGATTGATGGAGGCCACTGTGTTCTTGGGGTCTTTCAATGCTGCAGGATAATTTTGGTACACTTCCCCAGATCTATGCCTTGACACAATCCTGTCTCAGAGCTCTACGGACAATTCCTTCGACCTCATGGCTTGGTTTTTTCTCTGACATGCACTGTCAACTGTGGGACCTTATATAGACAGGTTTGCCTTTCCAAATCATGTCCAATCAATTGAATTTATCACAAGTGGAGTCCAATCAAGTTGTAGAAACATCTCAAGGATGATCAATGGAAACAGGATGCACCTGAGCTAAATTTGAAGTTGCATAGCAAAGGGTCTGATTACCTATGTAAATCAGGTAGTTCTGTTTTTTAGTTTTAATACATTTGCAAATATATAAGGAAATGGTAACTAGTTTTCATTCTGCGAAATATCCAGAATGTTCTTATCCAGGTAGGCCACTTGATTTCATCAACTAAACAAAGTGAAGGGTATACAGGAGGGTATACTCATAACTGTTTTTTAATTATAATTATAATATTTATAAAATCCATATTCAAACCTATACATACGAACAACAACTTACAGACGCACACAAACAATGACTACATCTCATCTGCCCAGATCTGCATGCTCACACCCCCATCCCTAGTGCCTGCATTATTGTTTGCTACATGGCCTTAAATTGTATCAATTTGTTTCTCTCGGTTGCCAATGCTATTTCAATATTTCAATAATAAATCATTTGATTTTTCCATTGTGTTAATGATGATTGATTTTCAAGATGAGTGATGCCAAGAGTGTGCAAAGCTGTCATCAAGGCAAAGGTGGCTACTTTGAAGAATCTCAAATATAAAATATATTTTGATTTGTTTAACACTTTTTTGGTTACTACATGATTCTATATATGTTATTTCAGAGTTTTGATGTCTTCACTATTATTCTACAATGTAGAAAATAGTACAAATAAAGAAAAGCGCTGGAATGAGTAGGTGTGTCCAAACTTTTGACTGGTACTGCATAAAACTCTTATTTGATGAAAAAATGTTTTGGACCTTACTGCTGTAAGCCCATACAAACGCATTGAATAATAGATTCACTACACGGAACAACATATCGTCCCCCCAAAAAAATCCAAATGTAGTTTCCTCTAAAGAAGTGGTTGTCCTATATTTGAGAGAAATAAAAAAGATCAGTCCAATTTTTTTTATGTATTTAACTTAAACAGTCTCCATTTATACACTACATGACCAAAGGTATGTGGACACATGCTCGTCGAACATGTCATTCTAATATGGAGTTGGTCCCCCCTTTGCTGCTATAACAGCCTCCACTCTTCTGCAAGGGCTTTCCACTAGATGTTGGAACATTGCGGCAGGGACTTGCTTCTATTCAGACACAAGAACATTAATGAGTTCGGACACTGATGTTGGGTGATTAGGCCTGGTTTTCAGTTGGCGTTCCAATTCATCCCAAAGGTGTTCGATGGGGTTGAGGTCAGGGCTCTTTGCGGGCCAGTCAAGTTCTCCCACACCAACCCGCGACAAACCTTTTCTGTATGAACCTCGCTTTGTGCACATGGACATTGTCATGCTGAAACAGGAACGGGCACAAAAGTATCTAGAATGTCATTTTATGCTGGAACTAAGGGGCCTAGCCTGAACCATGAAAAACAGCCAAAGACCATTATTCCTCCTAACTTTACAGTTAGCACTATGCATTTGGGCAGGTAGCGTCCCCCCTAGCACCCTCCAAACCCAGATTTGTACTTTGGACTGCCAGATGGTGAAGCTTGATTCATCACTCTAGAGAACGTGTTTCCACTGCTCTAGAGTCCAATGGTGGCGAGCTTTACACCACTCCAGCCGACACTTGGCATTGCGCATTGTGATCTTAGGATTGTTTCACGAAGCTTCAGACTAACAGTTCATGTGCTGAAGTTGCTTCCAGAAGCAGTTTGCAACTCGGTAGTGAGTGTTACAACCGAGGACAGATGGTTTTTACGCCCCACGCGCTTCAGCACTCAGAGGTCCCATTCTGTGAGCTTGTGTGGCCTACCACTTCACCTCAATGATGGCCAGTTGTGCGTGTTTCGCATAAATAAGCCAACGTTTCAACAAGATATCTCTCCTACTCCAGCCCTGTGGTCATAGCTATTTGAAGGCGTGTCCACATACTAGTCCACATATTAGTGTACTTCCATTCACTTTTTCAGCTGGTACCCAGAGGACCTTCAGAAGAGTGATGCCTGTGGGTGTTCTTGAGAGTCTCGCTTTTCCACGGAGAGGTCATATCAGTGTGTAGCCCAAAGTGTACAAACGCTACAGACAGAAGTTGGCATATTGGCTGTATCGACTTCAGAAGCGTCCGAAGACGCTTGTGAGGGTTGTAAAGCAAAACGGAGAACACCATTGTGTTCATGTCCGTTCGGATGCTACAGACAATGAGAGAAGACCGATTTTTGGCATGTCTCATGGTCTGACAAACACCACTCTAGCTCTGTCATCTTTCACCACAGATGTGGAAGTGCAACATAGGCGGATGCAGTAGATTGAAACGCATACAATGCAAAAAAACAGATATCTCTAGCTTCAACTGATTAAATTCAATTCAATTTCTGCGTGGACGTCGACCTTAGGGGGTAAATTGTGCAACAAAGCTTATTCAGAGAGAACTTTACATCTAGATATATATCTTGAATCCCCCTTAAATAAGAACAAATCTAGACATCATTTTTGGGTCATATTGCCCAGCCCTATGTGGAGACCATTGACGGGAATGCTGAGTAACATCATATTTTTAGCAGAAGAAATTCATTGGGTGAGTGTGTGTTGTGATCCACTCCCCAATGGCCTCCTCATACCTCTCAACATTTACTCAGATCTGATTCCTTCAGGAATTCTTTTTAGTGTCCACATAATCTCTGAATACCGAAAGGGAGAACACACGTGCCCTTACACACACACACACACACACACACACACACACACACACACACACACACACACACACACACACACACACACACACACACACACACACACACACACACACACACACACACACACACACACACACACACACACACTTCTACACATTATACCCTTCTTGCCTCCATATACCTTTCACACTTAGTATCCTCCAAAACTCATTATTTTAAGATTTAAATCATAAAAGTTCACTGAGACAGCTGAAGGAAGCGATCCTATAATGCATTCTCATTTGGACACCAAACTCACCACTGGTGTGCGTGACAAAGTATTCATGTCATCTGAATAAATCACCGGATCCAGTCCAAGTGCCAATGCCGTTTAGCACACTCCAGGCGTTTACATTTGTTGGCTGACATGAAAATACAGCTCTTTGGCCACACACATCAGTGGTGGGTTTGGCATCCATGAGAATGCTTGAGCAGAAAATAACCTTATACCCACTGTAACATTTGGTGGTGGATCTTTGATGTTATGAGCCTATTTTGCTTCCACTGGTCCTGGGGCTTTTGTTAAGATCAACGGCATCATGAACTTTTAGCCAGTACCAGGATATTTTTACAAAAACCTGTTTGCCTCTGCCAGGAGGCTGACATTTGGCCGCAAGTGGATCTTACACCAAGACAATGACCCCAAGCACATATCGAAATCCACAAAGAAATTGTTAATTGGCCACAAAATCAACATTTTGAAATGGCCATCTCCATCTCCAGACTTGAAACCCATTGAAAACCTATGGTTTGAAATCAAGATGGCAGTCCATAAACAGATGAAGGATCTGGAAGGATTCTGTATGGAGAAATGGTTTAATATCCCTCCCAATGTGTTCTCCAACTCATAAAACACATTTTAGTGTGTTTTAGTGACTCATTTTAGTGAGTTTTCTTTTTATAAAAAAATATATTACCTGTTAACCTCAAATACATTTCTCTGAGCAATTGTATTAGTATATAATATTATAATTTCCCAAATGTTTGGAGCATACTGTAACGTTCGTCGTTAGAATGAGGTGAGGACCAAAGTGCAGCATGGTGAGTGTTCATCATCTATTTATTAAACCGAGAACATGAAACAATATAACAAAGGAGAAACGGAAGGAAACAGTTCTGAAAGGTGACATACACATAACAGAAAATAACCACCCACAACTCAAAGGTGAAACCAGGCTACCTAAGTATGGTTCTCAATCAGGGACAACGATTGACAGCTGCCTCTGTTTGAGGCCAAACACAGATATCCCAAATCATAGAAAAAAGAACATAGACAACCCACCCAATTCACGCCCTGACCATACTAAAACAAAAACACATCAAAAGAACTAAGGTCAGAACGTGACAGTACCCCCCCAAAGATGCGGACTCTGGCAGCAAAACCTAAACCTATAGGGGAGGGTCTGGGTGGGTGTCTGGCCGTGGTGGCGGCTCTGGCGCGGGACGTGGACCCCACTCCACCATAGTCTTTGTCCGCCTCCTAACCTGCCTCCGTGGCCTCTTTAGAGCCGCGAACCTCGCCGCCGACCTCGGACTGGGAGATTCGATCGGACAGGCGGGAGACTCCAGCAGCTCCGGAGTGAAGGGCGATTCCGGCAGCGCCGGAGTGACGGGCGATTCCAGCAGCACAGGAGTAACGAACGGCTCTGGCAGCTCCTGACTGACGGGCGGCTCTGGCAGCTCCTGACTGACGGGCGTCTCTGGCAGCTCCTGACTGACGGGCGTCTCTGGCAGCTCCTGACTGACGGGCGGCTCTGGCCGCTCCTGACTTGCGGGCGGCTCTGGCCGTTCCTGACTGACGGGCGACTCTGGCAGCTCCTGACTGACGGGCAGCTCTGGCAGCTCCTGACTGACGGACGGCTCTGGCAGCTCCTGACTAACGGTCGCTCTGGCAGCTCCTGACTGAAGGGCGGCTCTGGCAGCTAAGGACAGAAGGGCGGCTCTGGCAGCTGAGGACAGAAGGGCGGCTCTGGCAGCTCAGGACAGACGGGAGGCTCTGGCAGCTCAGGACAGACGGGAGGCTCTGGCAGCTCAGGACAGACGGGTGACTCTGGCAGCTCAGGACAGACGGGCGACTCTGGCAGCTCAGGACAGACGGGCGACTCTGGCAGCTCAGGACAGACGGCCGACTCTGGCAGCTCAGGACAGACGGGAGACTTTGGCAGCTCAGGACAGACGGGCCACTCTGGCAGCTCAGGACAGACGGGCGACTCTGGCAGCTCAGGACAGACGGGCGACTCTGGCAGCTCAGGACAGACGGGCGACTCTGGCAGCTCAGGACAGACGGGCGACTCTGGCAGCTCAGGACAGACGGGCGACTCTGGCAGCTCAGGACAGACGGGAGACTCTTGCAGCTCAGGACAGACGGGAAACTAAACAGTTCTGAAAGGTGACATACACATAACAGAAAATAATCACCCACAACTCAAAGGTGAAAGCAGGCTACCTAAGCATGGTTCTCAATCAGGGACAACGATTGACAGGTGCCTCGGATTGAGAACCATACCAGGCCAAACACATATATAATATATGCCATTTAGCTGACGCTTTTATCCAAAGCGACTTACAGTCATGTGTGCATACATTCTACGTATGGGTGGTCCCGGGAATCGAACCCACTACCCTGGCGTTACAAGCGCCATGCTCTACCAACTGAGCCACAGAAGGACCATATCCCAAATCATAGAAAAAAAACCATAGACAACCCACCCAACTCACGCCCTGATCATACTAAAACAAAGACATAACAAAAGAACTAAGGTCAAAACATGACACATACGATATACTGTAGCTCAGTATTTGAATTATTTATTTAATAAAGTCACCTATGCTCATCTTTAACAAGGGTGTCAATAACAAGCATGCAAAATTATTCCGAAGTCTCACACTGCAATGACTTGAATAGTGATGCATGAAATAGTTTTTTCTCCATTATCCATGTTTTCGAACCAACCCTCTTTTGATATTTCTAATTGTATGATCTGCGTCGCATGTTGGCAAGGGACTCGTATCCCACGCAAAAACGCTATTTCATTTGAATGCATGCTTGGAAAATCTATTTAATCTAAATAAGAAAGAATTGTCATCATCCCAGGCCTACTCATTTTATTATGTAAACTGATAATGAAACTGTGTGAAGCTTTGAAGATGAAACATATATTTATATATTTTTTATGGATTTGGTTGAGATAGGAAACGGAGCCCAGACATAGCTGGGGGTTTGTTTGGTAGCGAGCTTGTTAAACTTGTTGATACTCTATTTTCATGGGACTGCTGTGTTGGGTTGTGATTGTTTTCTTTATTTTAAAAAAGTGTTAGGGAACTCTGGAGTTTAAAATAGGTGACATAGCTCACTTGCAGGTGCAGTTAACAACACCGGGTGTTTCAAAAAGCCTTATTACCGGTTTACTCTGGGTGTTCTCAAGGGGTACAAAACACTCCCAAACCCCTATTTAAAAACTCTTCCAACGCTGCTTCCAAAGATGGTATATTTAAAGTGGTCTGAAAGACATAATTTCACCAGTGTAGAATGAAGATGAGTGTTAGTGTGGGAGGGATGATGGGGTAGTGGGGTTAAAGGGGATCCAAAGATAGGTGAGCCACGATTGATGGGGGGGGTCAGTGTTTCTTATGTATGAGTGTAGAGTGTGTGTACGTGCATGTGTGTCTGTGCATCTGAGCTGTGTTGCTCTATTGGGATTTTGAAGCCTGATTGACAGGGGAGAAGTCTATTAGCAGAGATTGTTAACTCAGGGGCACGGGCCAGCCTGTTATCGGCTCCAGACAGGCATGAAAGGGGACGGCTGATTCACAAGGAAGCCATTGTGAATTTCAAAAGGTGTTGTCTGAGTGATTTGGGCCGAGGCCAATACCACACCGAGTGACTGGAGCGTGTGCTGGAATCCACTGTGATCAATGAGCTTTCAGGAGCTCTCTCTCCATCTCTCGCTCTCTTTTACCTCTGAAAGATTCTTTCAATCGTTCAATCCTTCTTGTTTTCTGTTTCTAGTTTTTGTTTCTAGTTTAACCAGCTTTCTGAATCTGGTGTATCTCGTCTTCTCTTTCATCCTCTCTCCATCTGAATCTGTTTCTCTTTCTTCTATTCTCTTTTTTACAGTGCTTTGTGTCTTCTTTGCTTTGAGTTTCTCTAAAGAAAGGTTAGACTGGTGCAAAGAACTGGAAAAATACTGGGAGTGTGTATCCGAATGGCATGACTGGTAAAATTGCAAGTCCCATATTGAAGAAGGACCAAGACTACCAATAAACACTCTGTGTGACCCTGATTCAGCCCACTGCAGTAAAAGGTTAATTAAGTACCTGACCCTGATTGTTTTCAATTAAAGAAAAAAAAAGGAAAAAAAGTGCTTCTTAGCAAAGAGCAATTTCTCAAGCAAGAATTTTGCTAGGACTGTCTGGGAGTGGTTTGAATTGGCAGGGGAAAACTGAAAACCAGCTGTTATTGGCAGAGAGGTTTGGAACTCTCTTTCTTATTGGTCTAATAACTAATTTTCACCAGGCAGGCCAAACCTCCATCCCACTAAAACAGCCACAAATTTCAAGTCATTTCAAGCAACTCTTACACTAAAGGGCATTATCTTAATTTTTTTAATTTCACAGTATTATTCCAAACTCATAATGTGGAAATATATATAAAACACAGGAAAATCTAGTTTTTTACTGCACTGGGCCTGTAAGAAAAACAACTCACCTTACACTGGCTCAGTAAGATCTAATTATTTTTTACGGAGGGACAGTGTGCTCCAACCTTAAATGAAAAAAATGGACTGTGTGCGCGCATGTGTGAGTGTACTTGGGTTTGTGTCTGTGTAATGTGTATTAATGCTGAACTCTTTCTATCCTTGGTTTAGATACAAAATGATTGCCAAGCGTGTTAAATGAATGTGTATCTGTGTGTATAAATATTTGTATGTGATTGTGCACATGTGTGTGCCTGCTTGTGTGTGTGATTGTGCATGTTTGTGTGTGCCTATGCACGTCTGTGTGTGTGTGCACATCTGGGATCTTGTGCATGTGTGTGTATTTGTGCATGTGTGTGTACACATTCACACACAAGGTTATCCAGTGACTAAGACAAATTAGAAATAATATTCTGGCTCCACACCCTGACTGTCCCGTCGGCTCAATGACAAAGCCCCTATGTCTAGTCTTGATGTTTGGGGAAATCGATACAGTGACATAGCAGGATATTATTTTTGATGATCATATAATTTTGGTCAATATTGCAATACTATTTTTGCACTGGTTGGCTGTAGCTGCACCAAAACTCTTTTCTTCATAGGTTTTTCTCCATCTTCTTTTTAAGAAGGCAGCCAATTTGTTTTCAGCACTTTTATTTCCATGACTGATCAACATTTGCTTTCTCATGGCTCTCCCTTGTCCCTCTGCAGCAGACACATGGTGAGCAATATGTTTGAAACATCAATAAAATCACAGTATTGAATTGCAATACTTATAGAATCATGAGAATAGCAAAACATATAGTATAGTCACCAAAGTATCATGATAATATCGGAAGGTCCCTGGCAATTCCCAGCCCTAATTCCCAGCCCCCTCTGAGCCACAGGTCAGACCATAGAGGACATCTGCTCTGCTAGGCTAGCCCCTCATTGGCCACAATTCTGAAATGTGATTAAGCAGTTCAGCGAGAGGTGAATGAGATGGACCTGTTCCCTGCAGGCTAACAGGAGCATTACTCGAAAGAGCTTCTACTTCACTGGTCCACGAATTGTTTTAACAGAGGCTAGGCTTGGATGTTGTCCAATGTTTTTACATTATTGTTTGGTGGGTTTTACTGAGTGCATAGTCTAGGTGACTTAAACTATCAAATGCCGTGAGCAATGAGAGGAATTGCATTTGTAGTCAAAAACTTTTAGTATTTTAGTATTTTCTTTAGTATTGGTTTAGAATACTAAAGAGAAACATGGTGGGGTGGTACATGTTATGGTTGCAATCTTACCATAAATTCCATATTTGAGCTCACATAATATGGGTAGCTACCTGATGAAATATATAGTAATAGTACTTTTTCAAAATAAATAGTCATCAATACCAACACAAGCAAACTCCTACTGTTGGGAAGCTTTTGCCATTTCAATTTCCACTGGTATAGTCTCTTACCTGTAGTATCATGAGGATTCCAAATCAAATCAAATTAATCATTTGTGAAGACAAATCAAATCACCTGTTATGGAGCGCTCACAATCACTACAACAGCAATTTCTCGCCCTGTCCCAACTCACGACCAAAGAGAGCTTGTATCTACTGTTCAATTGTTCTCCCCCTACTTCATTCATTGGCTACCATCCCAGTCATGTATTTTCCTGTTTGCATAGTGTATTAGGTGTGTGCATCTGCAACATCTTCGAACTACCAGTTTGACCCTAATGTTAACATGACATGCAGGTATTTCTAACCGCCCCTAGCATCCATCATCAATCCGACTACAAAATCTTGACTTGTGCATATCATGCACATCACTATAATGAAAATGTACAGCTGCACTAGAGGCAGGACAACCCAATACGACCCCGCTAAGCATCAGATCAAAGCCTTCAAAGAGATGCAGGGAGGAATGACTGCTGGACATTGTATATGTTCAATTATACAGTCAGTAACAACAACGCAATCTGTAACAACACTATTATGTGCATGTTATAGGACATTCTGTTGACAAAGCTGGGTTGCTCAGAATCCTGATCAATGACATCATGAAAATAGGTTGTTTCCTCCAACTAAATATCCTATTTAAACACACAATGACTACTTAGGTGTACAAACACCTGTAGCAATTGGATTCTGTAACTATGACAACCGATGCATATGATGGACTGCAAAACCCTACAAGGACCAACTGAGTGTGTGGATCTGGCCAAAGCAAATCAACATCTCAGAAAATGTTAATAGCAGGGCCCGGAATGACATTCACCTGATGGTAAATGTGTAAATGGGACATCTCCCTGACCCACACGTGTGAAACAAACCACTGGACGAAAGCAGTAACTGGAGTTGGAGATAAGCCAATGCCTTTGAGGACCATCCCTCACATGTGGCCGATACATTATTGACTCAAAGTGTAGGGATGTTACCCGGCTAGCAGATGCCTTTTTGGTTGCGTCCCCAATTGCACCCTATTCCATATATAGTGAGTGGGCTCTGTTCAAAAGTAGTGCATTAATAAATATGGAATAACATGCCATTTGGGACGCAGACTTTTACTTTCCCCCTCTTCTGTCTGGTACCCCTTCCTGGACAACTCATCCTGCTCTTATCTGGACCCAAGTCCTCTTCGCCATATCTCCCTATCTCTGTCAGGCCGGGTAATCCACTCCTTCCAGTACATCTGATGCCTGCTCTACTCAGCAGCTGTCTGGATTATCCCCAACCCTGTCGCTGCTGTCTCCCACTGCTGGGGAACCATCACAGACTCCTGCCTACCAGGGCCCCTAGCACTGCTCTTCTCTGTTTAGAGCTCCCTTTCCCTTCACACAATCCTTTGAGAATGTGTGTGTGTATGTATGTGTGTTGTGTGTGTGTGTGGGTTCTTCTATCCTTCTGGGGACCTAAAAACCCCAAAAGTCCCCAGAAGGTTAGTAAAACAAGGACAATTATCCCTCGGGACATTTCCCATATCCACATGAGGACAAAGGCTATTTTAAGCTTAGGTGTAAGGTTTAAGGTTAGGGTTTCAATTAGGATTAGGGTTAGAATAAGGATTAGGGTAAGGGGTTAGGAGTTACGTTTAGGGTTACGGGTTACGGGTTAAGGGTTAGGGTTAAGGTTAGGGTTATGGTAATAGTTAGGTTTAGGGTTAGGTGAAAATAGGATTTTGAATGGAAAATCATTTCAGATCCCCATGAGGATAAAAGAGCATAACGTGTGTGTGTGTGTGTGTGTGTGTGTGTGTGTGTGTGTGTGTGTGTGTGTGTGTGTGTGTGTGTGTGTGTGTGTGTGTGTGTGTGTGTGTGTGTGTGTGTGTGTGTGTGTGTGTGTGTATATGTTAGATGTGTACCCCCTTTGTCACATCCTGATCTGTTTCACCTGTCTTTGTGATTATCCCCTGTGTATTTATGCTTGTTTTCTCTGTGTGTCTGTTGCCAGTTCGTTTTGTTTCGTCAAGCCTACCAGTACTTTTCCATCTGCTCCTGTCGATTGTTCCTGTTTCCTAGTTTTCCCGGTGTTGACCAGTCTACCTGCCTTGACCTTGACCCTGAGCCTGCCTGCCATCCTGTACCTTTGCCCCACCTTTCTGGATTACTGAACTTTGTCTACCTGACCCTGAGCCTGCCTGCCGTCCTGTACCTTTGCCCCACCTATCTGGATTACTGACCTCTGTCTGCCCTGGACCTGCATTTTGCCTGCCCCTGTTTGATTAATAAACTGTTGTTACTTCGAAGTTGTCTGCATCTGGGTCTTACCTGAAACGTGATACTCTTAGGAGTTGTGTGCGTATGTGTGTGTATATGGCCTCGTGCACATTCATTCTTTGTGTGTGTGCATGTGTGTCTTACTCATTCAAGAGCTGTACACGTATGTACACATTTCTTTTCTCTGTTAAGCTTTCAAGCCAGAGGACAATTCTCCCAGCAAATTAGATCTGTACAGTGCATTGGTTTCTAGGCGAGACTATAGATTGTTCTGTCTTTGAGGTCAGTTGAAAAGGAAACAACCTGGAAAGTCATAATGTTGTCCATTGCCCTGTAGAACACAGTGATTTAGCCCCCCAGGTCTTTCCAGTTTTTGGTCACGAATCCCACATGCCCAAACAAGACTTGTAGAACCTTGAAAGTTTGAGGTACAGCAATGGGTGTAAATACTGACACTGAATCATGCTAGTTGTCAAGTATCAAGAAGCATTTATCCCAGTTGATATGGGCTGAAGCAGCCTTCTAGTATGCAAAGAGGGAGGGGAATATGGCCAACAGTATATTCTATGAGGGTTTGATTGATGAGTTGTGACAACGGCTTGAGCTCAGATCCATCACTATACTGTGAGTTCTGTAGACAACCTTTGAGTGGTGGGGCCAATTAGCTGAGCTACAGTGCCTTCAGAAAGTATTCATAACCCTTGACTTATTCCACATTTTGCCGTGTTACAGCCTGAATTCAAAATGGATTTTTTCCTCTCACATCTACACACAATACTCTATAATGACAGTGAAAAAATGTTTTTAGAAATGTCTGCAAATGTAATGCAGAAATATGTCATTTACATACAGTGGGAAGAAAAAGTATGTGAACCCTTTAGAATTATCTGGATTTCTGCATCCGGTCATAAAATGTGGTCTGATATTCTTCTAAGTCACAACAATAGACAAACACAGTCTGCTTTAATGAATAACACACAAACAATGATAGTTTTTCATGTCTTTATTGAACACACCATGTAAACGTTCACATTGCAGGGTAGAATTACAGTATGTGAACCCTTGGATTTAATAACAAGTTGACCCTCCTTTGCCAGCAATAACCAGTTTTGTAAAGACCAGTAGTCTTTACAAAACTGTTTCAGTTCCACAATATTCTTGGGATGCCTGGGGTGAACTGCTCTCTTTAGATCATGCCACAGCATCTCAATCGGGTTGAGGTGAGGATTGACTGAGCCACTCCAAAAGGAGTATTTTCTTCTGTTGAAGCCATTCTGTTGTTGATTTACTTCTGTCTTTTTTGGTCGTTGTCCTGTTGCATCACCTAACTTTTGTTGAGCTTCAAATGGCAGACAGATAGCCTTACATTCTCCTGCAAAATGTTTTCATAAACTTGGGAATTCATTTTTCCTTCGATGATAGCAAGCTGTCCAGGCCCTGAGGCAGCAAAGCATGCCCAAACCATGATGCTCCCTCCATTATAGGTTACAGTTAGGATGAGGTTTTGATGTTGGTGTGCTGCGCCTTTTTTTCTCCACACAGTGTTGTGTGTTCCTTCCAAACAACTCAACTTTAGTTCATTCTGTCCACAGAATATTTTGCCAGTAGCGTGCAGCAATGGTTTTTTGGACAGCAGTGGCTTCATCCATGGTGTCCTCCCATGAACACCATTCTTGTTTAGTGTTTTACGTATGGTAGACTCGTCAACAGAGATGTTAGCATCTTCCAGAGATTTCTGTAAGTCTTTAGCTGATTCTTCTTAACCTCATTGAGCATTCTGCGCTGTTCTCTTGTAGTCATCTTTGCAGGACTGCCACTCCTAGGGAGAGTAGCACCAGTGCTGACATTTCTCAATTTATAGACAATTTGTCTTACTGTGGATAGACTTTTAGACATACTTTGTAACCCTTTCCAGCTTCATGCAAAGCAATAAGTCTTAATCTGAAGTCTTCTGAGATGTCTTTTGTTCGAGGCATGGTTCATATCAGGCAATGCTTCTTGTGAATAGCAAACTCAAATTTTGTGTGTATTTCTCATAGGGCAGGGCAGCGCTAACAAAAATATTCAATCTCGTCTCATTGATTGGACTTCGGGTTAGCTGACTGCTGACTCCAATTAGCTTTTAGAGAAGTCATTAGCTCAGCGGTTCACATACTTTTTCCAACCTACACTGTGAATGTTTAAATGGAAATCCAAATGAATGTTTAAATGGAAATCCAGGTAATTCCAAAGGGTTCACATACTTTTTCTTGCCACTGTAAGTAGTCACAACACTGAGTCAATACATGTTAAAAGGACTTTATACAGCGATTACAGCTGTGAGTATTTTGGGGTAAGTCTCTGAGCTTTGCACACCTGGATTGTACAATATTTACACATGATTATTTTTTAAATATTTTTTTTAATTCTTCAAGCTGTGTCAAGTTGGTTGTTGATCATTGCTAGACAGTCATTTTCAAGTCTTGCCATAGATTTTCAAGCCGATTTAAGTCAAAACTAGGCCACTCAGGGACATTCAATGTCGTCCAGTGTCTATTTGGCCTTGTGTTTTAGGCTATTGTCCTGCTGATGTAAGGTTTTGCTTTTCTTTTCTTAGTCAACCTTGTGTACTTTTTTTGTGTTCCTGAACATAGCCCTGTTTCTTTGTGTTCTGGAACGTAGCCCTGTCTTTAATTTTTGTTTATTGATTTAACCTGTGTTCGTTTCTCACCTGGTCTCATCAGCTCCCTATTTAGTTCAGTTCTTTCTGTTTGTATGGTTGTGAGGTATTGTTTGTTTTTGACTCCCTACCTGTGTTTGACCATTGTCCGCCTGTGATCACGATTCCTGCCTTCTGTCGTGCTCTGCGTGTGAATCTACACCTTTTTCTCCCTGAGTATTCATTACTGCTGAAAGGTGAATTTGTCTCCACGTGTCTGTTGGAAATGAGACTCAACCAGGTTTTCCGCTAGGATTTTGCCTGTGCTTATCTTTATTCCATTATTTTGATCCAAAAAAACTCCATAGTCCTTGCTGATGACAAACGTACTCATAACATGATTGCAGACACCACAATGTTTGAAAATATGAAGTGGTACTCAGTGGTGTGCTGTGTTGTATTTGCGCCACACATAAAGCTTTGTATTCAGGACATAAAGTTACTTTCTTTGCTACATTTTTTACAGTTTTACTTTAGTGGCTTACTGCAAACTGGATGCATGTTTTGGAATATTTAATTCTGAACAAGCTTCCTTCTTTTCACTCTGTCATTTAGGATAGTATTGTGGAGTAACTGTAATGTTGTTGATCCTCAGTTTTCTCCTATCACAGCCATTAAACTCTGCAACTGTTTTAAAGACATCATTGACCTCATGGTAAAATCCCTGAGCAGTTTTCTTCCTCTGAGTTAGAAAGGGGTTATGGTGAAATCCCTGAGTGGTTTTCTTTCTTCCTGAGTTAGGAAGGACATGTGTATCTTTTTAGTGACAGTGTGTATTAACATAGTGTAATTAAAAACTTCACCATGCTCAAAGGAATGTTCAATGTCTGCTTTTTTTTACCCATCTACCAATAGGTGATTAGAAAACCTCCCTGGTCTTTGTAGTTGAATCACTGCTCGACAGTATGTGTGGGGTACATATGTGATGGTAAACAATATTATTGCATACAGACTGAGTCCATGCAACTTAATATGTGACTTGTTATTAAGCACATTTTTACTCCTGAACTTATTTTGGCTTGCCATAACAAAGGGGTTGAATACATACACATTTCAGATTTTCATTTTTATGAATTACCATTTGAATAGTTATAGAGATATAACATACTCATTCTGCTAGTATATACTGTACTTTCTGTAAATCAATTGTAGGCCAATATAGGATTTTATAATACTCTCATGTGCATTTAGATGAAATATCATACAATATGACACATTATTGGTCAGCAAACATTTATCAGTATTTAAAAATTCATGGTTTCCTTCGTAAATCTAATTTTATTTGATGTATTTTCACCTCACCCATAAACCAACATGCCAAGCATAAACATTATGCTTGTCACCTCTGTAATATGCCTATTGCATTGCAAAACAGCGCAACTGCATTTTTATACCATTTCATTTTATGTAACCATAAATGATAGCGTCATAGATTCAACCTAAATGGTTAAGCATGTGAATTATGGTCGTAATCATCATGAGATTGTATAATGTTATGTGCGATACCATAGGTTCTGAAGTGAAAGGAGAAATGCTACCCGGTACAGTCTCCATTCTCATTGCCAGGACCAGGTTCAGTGACAATTTTGCTGCCTATCTGATTTCAAATCAGTATCTCCCACCATGCTCCATTTTCTTATTCAACCCCTCTCCCATCCAATTTTCTCTCTTTCACTCCCATCCATTCCTTTCTTCCCCCTCTTGCGCTGTAGAGTTTAGACTCTGCGATAGAAAGCTTCATAAACAATTTTCGAGCCCTGCCATTGAGACAGTATTACTGAGGCGGTGTGTGAACGCTATGCCAATTTCCTGAATCCATACTTCACACCCATCCCCCCTCCTCTCCTCTCGCCGTCTCTCGGCTCTCTCTGTCCATCGAAACAATGTTCACGTCAAGACAATTATGCCCACTCTCTGGCGCGGACTAACTCTGTGTGTTTACCTCCGTAGGGCTGGTGGCGGCAAAGCAATTTCCTCCCACCGCGCTGCAGCTGTATTCCCCCCAAACCCCCACTCCCACCCGTACCCCTGCAGACATCTGATCTCATAAGCAATATATCTCTTGTTAAGGCCAATAGCATCTCCTCACACACGGCCACCGGCTCTTGCCAGGACTGGTTATTTCTTTGGGGAGGCAGCGGAGGTGTGACAGCAGCGAGCGGCAGTGCCCAGGCAGGCGGAGGCTCGGTGTGGGAGATTAGAACCACTACCCGAGGCCCTCCTCACTTCCCTCTCTGTCTTAGTGGGAGGCCGGCCATTTTGGCTCACCACTTTCTCATGAACTGCCTCCCAGATGGCACCCTCTTCCCTATATAGTGCACCTATTTTTGACCAGAGCTCTATGGACCCTGGTCAAAAGTAGTGCACTAGGGAATAATAGGTTTCCATTTGGGATGCATACATGGAGACATTAATTTCCCTTCTTCTCTGGCCTGTGTGGAGAGAATTGTCCCAGTCACAACATCATGACTTGGTCCATCACGATGTAGCACCATGTCTAGGGCCACCCTGAGACTGAGGAGTGTGTGGGCAAACATGAACATGTGATTTGGGGTGGAAGAAAGTGAATAAATAACTATGATATAAAAAAGTAAACTAAGCCAGGAGCAGAAACCATTCCTCTGTGCATTAGAAAATGCATTAGAATACATAGTGTACATACACAGGGCCCAAATTACAGAGAGGAATGAGAGAGAACACACAGATAGCGCATCCTGATGAGCGTTCTGATGAGGAAAGGCAAAAATGATGAGAGTTTTGGCAGTGTGTTAGTTGAGTGGCAGGGCCAAGGGACCCCTGGGTAGCCTAACAAAGATGGCTTTTCCCTGCACTACACATACACACAGACGCACACACACCTCCCCCCCTCTACAAGCCCGCTCTACATAACACCATGCAGAGCTCCCTTCCTTATAATTAGGGCCAACAGCGTTCCCCGGGTGAAATGGTTACTCATCCTTAAGGACAAGAGAAGGGGGGAAGGTGTGCAGAAATGTGTGCATGTATGTGTGTTGTGGTTAGCATGCAGGCGGCTGCATGGGCAGGTCAATGAGGTCAAAAATAATAGGGTTGAAGAGCTGAGATACAAAGTAAACTCCTAAAATCCAAACAAAGGGGAATATGAGAGCTTAGATTCCATGTTTCTGTGTGATCTTAATAGGGTTACTGTCGCTTTGTATACAGTTCAATATCACACCGCCATGGTGTGATAACAACACAGTTGATTATTTATCTAGAGGTGACGCTCAACAACATTCTCTTGATTTTAAAAGATAGGTTGAGAAGCCAAGCAGTCCGAGCTTTAAAAACACAAATACATATGGTGCTTACTTGATTTTACAAAGACAATTCCATTCTATTGTAATTCAATTTCATTTTTTATATAAAAAAAAAACTTTTACCCCTATTTTGGTAGTTACAGTCTTGTCCCATCACTGCAACTCCCGTACTGACTCGGGAGAGACAAAGGCCAAGAGCCATGCGTCCCACAAAACACAACCCTGCCAAGATGCACTGCTTCTAGAAACACTGCTCGCTTAACCCGGAAGCCAGCCGCACCAATGTGTCGGAAGAAATATCGTACAACTGGCGACTGAAGCCAGCTTGCATCCCAGCCGGCCAAACCCTCCCCTAACCCGGACGATGCTGGGACAATTGTGCCCCGCCTCATGAGTTTCCTGGTCAAGGCCGGCTGTGACACAGTCTGGGATCAAACCCAGGTCTGTCGTGTGGCTTCAAGCACTGCTATGCAGTGCCTTAAAACGCTGCACAAGGAAGGCCCTCTGCTTTAGCATCTTAACCATGAAATATGCCTTAACTCTAACCTCCACCTTTTCCAAACCTTTAAAAATAAATACAAAATACAATATTTATGGAATTTGTATCGAGAAATATAAAATACCACCCATGTTCGGCACATGATCATGTACTGACATACTGACATACAGTGCAGTTGCCCACACATTGCGACATGTTCTGCCAATATCACGCTACATTGCATATTTTCAGTGATCGAAACTGTACCTTTTAAAACAACTTAAGCGACAAACATGGTAAAAAAAAAAACAACTCTGGGCTGGTTTTGTCCCTTGGAGGTTTTTCTTCATATTTCCAGAGTGTTTACATGTGGAAGCTGTTGGGCCGCGAATGAGTTTGATCCCAAATGACAGCTACTGAGAATTCCTCTAGGACTGGTCACACACATTCTCCTCTGGGGCATCCCTCTCTGCAGGAGGACATATTTGTAATCCAGGATTTTAATTCCCCTTTCACTGATGCCATATTAACACTGAATAGGATGCAATATATTGGATTGCTGTCTTCCTTTCTCCCTCTATACCCCTAAGTCTCCCTTGCTGAAAGATTTGTTGGCCCCTGTTTCTCAGTCTCATTAATGGGGTATGTTGAGCCATTTATAACATTCAGAATCACTCCGTCAAGGGAAATATAGTATTCTTTCTAACAAAGATATCTACATATATTTCAGGATGTTGTGTATCTCTGTAAATAATCTGAATTCATGTAAACAGAAACATAGCTTGTCCAAAAACAAGGTGATATTCTTGGCACAATTTACTGGGGTAAAGCATAGGGACAGGGTAAGTTGAGCCGCCTTGGGGTAAGAGGCATTTTGAGGCTACTCGCCCATGAAACTGGGCCGCAACATTCTTGATATTGTATGTTTATCAAGCTCAGACTCCATGTCATTAGACAAGGCCTTGTGTGCCTCTGCTACTCTATCATAGCCTCTCTTTCACACAGGTACATGTTCATTTAATATTTTGGCAATGTTTCTTCAGTGTCATTCGGTCTCTTTTTCATCCCTTGCTCCTGCTCAAATTAACTTTTTCCCTCCTCTCACTTTATTGGCAGCTCTTTGAGGAACCTGACAGGTGGCAAGACCCCTGCTTTTTTTGGGTTTGTTAACACAGGCCATTATGATTTTTAAAATGTTTTTATTTTACTAGGCAAGTCAGTTAAGAACAAATTCTTATTTTCAATGACGGCCTAGGAACAGTGGGTTAACTGCCTGTTCAGGGGCAGAACGACAGATTTGTAACTTGTCAGCTTGGGGATTTTAACTTGCAACCTTCCGGTTACTAGTCCAACACTCTAACCACTAGGCTACCCTGCCTCCCCAATGATGTCTGCTTTGTAATAATAAAAATGCATCTTGAGTTCATATGCACGACCAATTGCAAAAATACTATACATATTGTGCATAAGACAACTGACAAAATGTAATCATCATTTATTTGTATGGGTATGTTGAGCCATTTGCTCAACTTGCCCCTGGCCAAATGGCACAATTTACCCCAAAGCAACCATTTTGAATATATTAGCTCACACAGCTACAATAATGTACTTTCATGCTAGGTTTAGGACCTCATATTGCAGCTAATAGAGACCCCAACTGATTAATTAAATGGTCTTAAAACTATCTACTTTGGTTTAGGTACAAGCATCATGAAAAATACAACACAACAGTTTTTACTTAACTTACCACTTTTCCGTGTGGTTTCTTCCTTCACAGACTCCATGAAACAATGACCTCTTCTTAAATATCTGGTGACATTCATTTTGTGTATGGTTTCCTATAAACAATTGGTGGTTTTATTTATTTTTTTTACCTTCATTTAACTAGGCAAGTCAGTTAAGAACAAATTATTATTCTCAATGACATCCTAGGAACAGTCTGCCTGTTCAGTGGCAGAATGGCACCTCGGGGATTTGAACTTGCCACCTTTCGGTTACTAGTCCAACACTCAAACCATTAGGCTACCCTGCCGTCCCTAACTAACCCTTTGACACGACTTACCACACTCTCCCCTATCGTTAAGGTGACTTGAAAGCAGTCATTACCAATCCTGTTCCTATAACAATACAGGGTGTGCAGATCTTTTTTACAGACCAAGATGTATGCACCTGGTCCAGCTAACCATAGGGGGCCATGCAGGCCGGTTCTACTTAACCTCTGTGTCCCCCTAATATTGAAATGGTTTCAATTTTAACATTCTTAAAAGCACTTTCTTTCATTGTCTTAAAGTGAAACTGACAGCATTTGAACTACTTTGCAGATATGAAACCAACAGACAATCATAATATCATAATATAAAAAATATAAAATTCCCAGTTTATGCTACAAAGCCAACTTCATAAGAGGTTTTAAAAATAGGCTATATTTTTCTTAAAATTCCATGATGTGCACTAAGGCATTGTTGACAGAATATATGGATGCAGATTAATGCATGAATAATATAATTCACCCATACATTTCTTGGCAGTCAAGAAAATATTGTTATCAGGTTGTAAATCCCAGCTGGCCTGGAACATTGTTTTCTCCCTCCATTCGGGATGCACTGTTTCACTTTCAATGGCTCATTATTTTGGACAAAAACGAACAAATGTAACTAGGGCTGGGAATGTAAGTACAATCAAACTAGCAAGGGTAATTATCACAAGTCATAATGTGGCTAATAGGCTAGTGTATCTATTTATGTAGCAAGCTAAAAACACAGAGCCTAACATTTGCCAGATACCTAGCTAGCTAGATGCTAGGGTGATGTCATGTCATGTCATTGGAGGAGTGGGTGAGTGACTGACTTTTTCCCCTCATATCGTTTTTTGGTGGCTATACTGTACACAGCTAGAGATGCAGGTGTCATTTGGTTAGCTAGCAAGAACTTCAACGACTGTTATCCATTTAGCATATTGCTTGTGTTTGCATATTCACTGCACTGGCTATCTACTCCGATTTCAGAGCACTCTCGTCTGAGTGTGCCAGAGAGCAGAATAACTGATGAATTTACTAATGCGCAACACCTACTGAATATGACCGACCAGTATCAGTAAATGTAGGCAAAGAAAGTAACAGTTAGTCACAAAGTCTCTAGATAATGTAAACAGCATAACCAGCTCTACTAGGGCAAGAAAAATGGTCAGAGTAAGGTGTTCTCTTATTTAGCCAGTTTGCTTTGGGTGTTTGGTTGGGACAAGTATTAATTGTTGGCAGGCAAGCTGCAGAAGGGCAAGCAGGCCAATTCCCCATCGTTTATCAATGCAATCTTGACGGCCAACTAGCTGAAAAAATTTGAGAGGTTTTATCTAATGTTCCTTCGTTAGATTTTAGCTCATCATTCTCTGGCTAGCATTAGTTGTTGATCTTTATGTTGTTGATGTGCATACAATTTTCACAAATGCCTTTTATGAAGTATTTATGAAAATGTGAAAATGTCCATATCTAAGTGCTCGCTTGTCAGAAAATTTAAAAATATATATATATGTTCTTCCTGGGGGTGCATATGAACAGATTTGAATACGATTTCTGTTGCTAAAATGCTGTCAAGTATTGCCTATAACCACATCCCACTGTACTATTGTGTAGTGACCATGTGTTCAACAGCACTAACAGTATATCAACTTCCTTAATTAAGAGAGCTAGCTTTGTTGATGCTGTTGATAGCGTGAAGGACTCCTGACCATGTAGGTTTGATTCTACCCTTGGGTGAGATCACTTGCCCTCCTCTTTCATTACAATAGTTTTTCTTTTGGATTCTTCTCACAGGATGTCTGTAAGGGGTGTATGGCCAAACCTATGACATAAAGAAGAAATTCTCTCCTCTCTCTTCGTCACCTTCTCCGTGGCGACTGAATGAGAAGTTTGAGAAACAGATTAAAGGATGGAGATGGAGTCATTATGGGAAAAGGAGGCATGGAGGGGATGGGAGGAACGTCTGGACCCAGCTGGCTCCCAGGGGTCTAGTGGAGAGTGAGGCTCTGATACACTTAGTCATCACACCACTTTAATTGTGCAGAAAATGTGATTTGTGTCCCAGCTTCACTTCCTTAGGAGAGTGGTGTTCACAGCAGGGGCGATTCCGGTCGCTTGAATAGGTCGGCTATTCATCTTCCCAGGGGCCCGCGTGTGTGTGTCTGTCTGTCTGTCTGTCTGTCTGTCTGTCTGTCTGTCTGTCTGTCTGTCTGTCTGTCTGTCTGTCTGTCTGTCTGTCTGTCTGTCTGTGTGTGTGTGTGTGTGTGTGTGTGTGTGTGTGTGTGTGTGTGTGTGTGTGTGTGTGTGTGTGTGTGTGTGTGTGTGTGTGTGTGTGTGTGCGCGCATTCGTGTGTGCCTGGGTCCATGTCCGCGTGTGTGTACGTACTGTCCATATGTGTGTCTGTGTCCATGTGAGTATGTGTGTGCACTCATCTATGTTTGTGTGTGTGAGCATGTATTTGTGTCTGTGGGTGCGAGGGCCAATGTGTTATGTTCATCATTACCCACTATGTGATCAAATGAAAAATGAATATGCATAGTTCAACATCATAACAATTTTATTGTTGTCAAGAACATTTTCAACATTTTATTTAAAACAACCTGAACATAAACCATGACATATTCGAGATTGAAGATCGAATATCCTACCAACGGGACATCAAAAACTGTAATATCTTATGTTTCACCGAATCGTGGCTGAATGACGACATGGAAAACATTCAGCTAGCGGGATATACGCTGCACCAGCTCGACAGAACAGAACACACAGTGAGAGGAGGGAGGGGGGGGCGGTCTGTGCATATTTGTAAACAACAGCTGGTTCACGAAATCTAAAAAAGTCTCTAAATTTTAAAGGCCTGGAGTAGAGTGTCTTATGATAAGCTGAAGACCTTACCATTTGCCAAGAGAGTTTTCATCAATTTTTTTCATGGCTGTTTATTTACCACCACAGACGGGCGCTGGCACTAAGACCGCTCTGAGTTAGCTGTATAAGGAAATAAGCAAACAGGAAACCGCTCACCCAGAAGCAGTGCTCCTAGTGGCCGGGGACTTTAATGTAGGCAAACAAATCAGTTTTATCTAATTTCTATCAGCATGTTAAATGCGCAACCAGAGAGAATAGTTCTAGATCACCTTTACTCCACACACAAAGATGCATACAAAGCTCTCCCTTGCCCTCCATTTGTCAAATCTGACCATAATTCTATCCTCCTGATTCCTGCTTACAAGCAAAAATGAAAGCAGAAAGCACCAATGACTCGGTCTATAAAAAAGTGGTCAGATGAAGCAGATGCTAAATTACAAGGGATGTTTTGCTAGCACAGACTAGAATATGTTTAGGGATTCTTCCGATAGCATTGAGGCTTTATCAATAAGTGCATCGAGGACATCGTCCCCACAGTGACTGTGGGTACATACGACCACCAGCAGCCATGGATTACAGGCAACATATGCACTGCTGCCACTTTGAAGGTGCGGGACTCTAACATGGAAGCTTATAAAAATCCTGCTATGCCCTCCGATGAACCATCAAACAGGCAAAGCACCAATACTGGACTGAGATTGAACCGTGCTACACCGGCTCCGACGCTCGTTGGATGTGGCAGGGCCTGCAAACTATTACAGACAAGAAATGGAAGCACAGCCGCGAGCTGCCCAGTGACACGAGCCTACCAGATGATCTACATCACTTTGATGCTCGCTTCGAGGCAAGCCACACTGGGACATGCATGAGAGCATCAGCTGTTCTGGACGACTGTGTGATCAAACTCTTCGTAGCCGACGTGAGTAAGACCTTTAAACAGGTCAACATTCATAAGGCCACTTGGCCAGATGGATTACCAGGACGTGTGCTCCGGGCATGTGCTGGCCAACTGGCAAGTGTCTTCACTGATATTTTCAACATGTCCCTGATTGAGTCTGTAATACCAACATGCTTCAAATAGACCACAATAGTTCCTGTACCCAAGAGCACTAAGGTAACCTGCCTAAATTACTACAGAACCGTAGCACTCACGTCCGTGTCCATGAAGTGCTTTGAAAGGCTGGTAATGGCTCACATCAACACCATTATCCCAGAAACCCTAGACCCACTCCAATTTGCATACCGCTCAAGCAGATCCACAGATGATGCAATCTCTATTGCACTCCACACTGATCTTTTCTACCTGGTCAAAAGGAACACCTACGTGAGAATGCTATTCATTGACTACAGCTCAGCGTTCAACACCATATTGCCCTCAAAGCTCATCACTAAGCTAAGGTTCCTGGGACTAAACACCACTCTCTGCAACTGGATCCAGGACTTCCTGACGGGCCACCCCAGGTGGTGAGGGTAGGTAGTAACACATCTGGCACGCTGATCCTCAACACAGGAGCCTCTCAGGGGTGCGTGCTCAGTCCCCTCCTGTACTCCCTGTTCACCCACAACTGCATGGCCAGGCACGACTCCAACACCATCATTGAGTTTGCAGATGACACTACAGTGGTAGGCCTGATCACCTACAACAACGAGACAGCCTACAGGGAGGAGGTGAGAGCCCTGGTAGGGTGGTGCCAGAATGACAACCTCTCCCTCAATGTAATTAAGACAAAGGAGATGATTTTGGACTACAGGAAAAGGAGGACCCAGCATGCCCCCATTCTTATCGACGGGGCTATAGTGGAGCAGGTTGAGAGCTTCAAATTCCTTGGTGTCCTCATCACCAACAAACTAGAATGGTCCAAACACACCAAGACAGTCGTGAAGAGGGCACGACAAAACCTATTCCTCCTCAGGAGACTGAAAAGACCTGGCATGGGTCCTCAGATCCTCAAAAGTTTCTACAGCTGCAACATGAAGAATATCCTGACTGGTTGCATCACTGCCTGGTATGGCGATCTCAGAGGAAGGCCCTAAAAATTGTCAAAGACCCCAGCCACCCCAGTCATCGTATGGCAAGCGATACCAGAGTGCCAAGTCTAGGACCAAAAGGCTTCTCAACAGCTTTTACCATCAAGCCATAAGACTCCTGAACAGGTAATCAAATAGCTACCAACCACTCTTTTATGCTGCTGCTACTCTCTGTTTATCATTTATGCATAGTCACTTTAACTATACATTCACGTACATATTACCTCAATTAGCCTGACTAACCGGTGCCCCCGCATATTGGCTAACCAGACTATTTGCTACTTTCTGTTTATCATCTATGCATAGTCACTTTAACTATACCTACATGTACATATTACATCAATTAGCTCGACTTACCGGTTCCCCCGCACATTGACTCTGTACCGGTACCACCTGTATATAGCATTGCTACTGTTATTTTCACTGTAATTTTACTGTTTGTTTTGTCCTTTACTTATCTATTGTTCACCTAATACCTATTTTTTCCTTAAAAATTGCACTGTTTGCTAGGGTTTGTAGGTAATAATTTCACTGTAAGGTCTACCTGAGTATGTGACAAATAAACTTTGATTTGATTCTGTAAATACAGTGAGTAGTAGGCTACTGTGTGTAAGTACAGAAATTGGTAAGAAAAAAGAGATGGGATTTCTTGTGTTATAGGAATGATAACATGAACCTCACTACCACAGCATTAAAGGAATGTCACATATATCTATCTGTGTGTCACTCTCCCATTGCTTCTCTCTTTGCTGGATGCTGATAGCACAGCATAAGATGAGAGAAAGCTATGGCTGTAAGGTGATGGTTTCGGGATGAGTTTCCAAACAGGAATCGACATGCAGCGAGAGGGAGATGAGGAAAAGATTGAATGAGGGAGAGAGTGTGACTAAAACAGGGGGATAAGGGTTTGAAAATATCTCCAGTGAGACAATGAAGAGGGAGAGTTGCAAAGAGCGAGAAAGAGAGGGACTAGGAGAGAGAGAGATAGCGAGATTGGTACTGTAGATTGGCAGAGGGGAATAGAAGCAGAGAGAGAGAGAGAAAGGCAGAAAAGCTGAGTGTGAGACAGTGAAAGACACTGATGGGGGGAGAAATCCTTTACATATACTCTTCTCACCTGGATCTCCCGCTCCTGCTCTGCCCCAAAAATTGCTGATGGGACGGGAGTGTGAGAGCGAGCTTTTCAGCTCAGAGAAAAGTGCTTACTGGCTCTTCTTGTAAGGGGAACGGCTTGAGGAACACGCCTCACATACCCTCTTTGTTTGGAAACTTTGCAGTGGCCAGCATTTTCTATCTCCATACCTATCTGTTCTCGCTTTTATTTCTTTCTTATTCATTCCGTTTGTTCTTCTGCTCCTCAACACTTTGCTGGGACCAAGGAGCAGCAGTGCTCAGCAAGCAAGCACGTTTGAATTGATTTGTTCCAGGATAATTCCTGGAAGTATTGGTTTGGCTAAGGTTTACAGTTGCTTTTTCAGGTCAACACAGTTTCGTTTTGGATCATGGTCATGACTGGGAAGTATTGTTAGCCAAAATGTTGTCTGCAACTGTTAGCGCCCATGGTAAAGTGGTTCATTAATATCAGTCTAACTGACATGTCCAGTTCCCATACCTATAGTTTTCCTGCTGAAACAGCAGCATTTTCCCACAGTTGGATAACAAATAATCACCTTTGTTACTGTAAATGTAACTACAATGCAAGAAAAATATTAAAAAAGGAATCTAATTGTATAAACACACCCTGCCTCTACCTCTCTCTCTCTCTCCTTTCTCTTATTCTGTTCTCTCTTCCTCTCGATCTGTGTGTCCTTTTCAAATCGATTCCGAAGAGGGAGTGCAAAGTGAAATAATAGCCTGTGCATGAGAGAAAGGTACAAGGGAATTATCCCATCTCAAAGTTTGTCTTGCTGTTCAGAAACCCCTGTGGCTTTGTAATCAGTCTTTATAAACCATCTTAATCTCTTAATTCACTCGTATCACTCTGATGGCTAGCCTTTTTTTTTGGGGGGGGGGGCTCCTAATCCTCTGAACTGCTGGAGATTTCCTGCATGTATTCAAACCACTGCAGAGACATTAAGAGACATAAATAACCACAAAAAATGGCAAACAGGAGGGATGATAATAGAATCCATGACATGAGATGTTAAACTAGGGGGTCAGAAGAATCATTTCTAGGTGACTAGCTAAGTGCTCATCGCCTTCTGATTCCTCTGACCCCCAATGGATTTAAACATGATCTTCTGATTCTCAGTCACCCATTTGTTGGGAGCATGACAAAAACAGGTAGCGCTCATCTGCACGACCAACACATGAGGTACAGTAAATAGTCAGGAATCCGTTTATCTAAAGCAACAACAAAAATGTATAACTTTCTCCTGACGGACAAAAATAAATCGCACTTACACTTACCAAATTACATTGTTTAACATCAAAATGACTGGGTCTGCTCTCTGGGGATCTTTGTCTGTGATGAATGGATTTAGTTTAGTCGCCACAAATCCCAGGGTGCACTAAATCCAAGCTGTAACACAACAAAATGTGGAAAAAGTAATGGGGTTTGAATACTTTCCGAAGGCACTGTAAATATGGTCTTGAACTATAATTTCTAGTGTTATACATGTTCAAGTTTTACTTGACACACCACTGAGACATTGAGCAATCAATCATCAGCCTGGGACAAAATTCACTGTCAAATAACTTCAATGACTTGTTGAAGACAGTCCCTATCTGCAAGCTGAAGCTGATAACCATGTCCAGACATGAATATCTCCTACAAAATATGCTTTGCCGCAAGTGTAGAAAACCAATCATCCACAGCAATTAAGGCATCAAACTTCCTTGGAGCGCAAGTAGGGCGATCGGAAAACTGAGCCTTTATTAGCTCCACGGGTGGGCAAAACCTCAGCAAATACAGACCCGTGTTTATTTTCCTCTGTTTTTCCCCACAAGATAACGTTCCCTCCCTCCAAAACCTCTCTCCTTCTCCAGTATTGTGGGTGTGTCCCAAATGGTACCCTTTTCCCTACTCCTATTCCTTGTATATAGTGCACCATGGGCTCTGGTCAAAAGTAATGCACTGTATAAGGGATAAGGTGCCATTTGGGACACAAAATTGGTGCCCATGGGCGACGGCATCTCATGCATCCCAATACCTGGAAAGTGCCATCTGGATGTGGGACTAACACAGATCCCAGCATGTCTCCCAGTTCTAATCAAGCCGCGTTGGTTCCACAGTGCTCTGGGGGTGGACAGCCACGATTGATGCTTTGTGTGACGTCTGAATACAAATGAAGGATTTATCAAACTGCAATATTTGGATCCCAATAGATTACCATAGTGCGCAAGGGTAATTATGCACAGAGTTGATTGAATAGATGTGTAAACTTGTGACTGCCACAGCATTTGATTTCAATAGGAATGGGGGAGGTGACACACAATTAAGGCAGAAATGCACATGCAAACGCACCTATTTGAGCACATACACACACACACGCACACACACACACACACACACACACACACACACACACACACACACACACACACACACACACACACACACACACACACACACACACACACAAACGTGCATGGTTATACCTCTCACGCAGCATACAGAAACTCACAAACAGATGCAGAGTCACAGAGACATAAATGCCTGCAAACACTGACAAATGCACACATTCAGGAGCACAAACCTACTGTGAACCAACCTTCCTCTCACACACAGCTACAAAGCAACTGCAAATTCAGAAGTAGTTAGACAGACAACAGTCAACACATTTAGTCTCATGTACCATACAGTATATTATCTTTAGAAACACACATAGACCCAGAGACAACATTAATATAAAGACACACACCCAGGATATGCAGGCGATCACACACAAACAGACACACAGACAATACGAGTTTACAGGCTGTAAGGCAGTACTCCCCAGAGAGGGCAATAGCATGTTCTATCTCTCTCTTTATTGTACTCACTTCCATTTTTGAATGTGTTGTTATTTTTTCGGAATTAAGCCCTGCGTGAAACAAACGCTTCGGGATTTTTTCTTATATATCCATTGTTGTCTCAGAGACTCACATTTTCTGCAATCATCAAAAAGATTTGTGTTTTGTATTTTTTTCTTCCCTCGCATAGAATGAATCAATGTGAAACAGCTCAATATTAAATCAAAGTAAATTGATACATGTTCTTTAATGTTGACAAATAAATGAAGAACATAAAGTAATAAAATATAAGATGCAAAGGAAATTAATATTAATGTTCATTTTATTAAATAGAGTGAAAAATGTTTCACAGCCTTGTTGGAGAACTTTGAAAATATCCTTTCTTTCCTCTTCCTTGAAGTCATCACCGATTTCACACAACTGTTCTTCTTCTCTCTTATGAAAACGTTAAGAAAGCTGGACCCAAGTCTGTGACAACAATTTAGAAGGTTGTGGGTTCACTATAAAGATCTCCTTTATAGTAAAAGCATTGCATTCACCTAGTATTAAAGGTCATAGAGAAAAATATGCCTTTTATAAACATTTCATGCAATTACACCTCACTTTACATATTAGCAGAATCTTTTTTAATACCACACAAATTACTGAAATTACAGGCTATTATGGACAGAGGGCTAGGCGTATGTGTTCATATATTTCATTTCTCCAATGCCAAATCAGTGTGTCTTGTTTGCAATGAATCTGTCCCTGTTTGCAAATAATTTAATCTGATACATCTTTAGAAATATGAGCATGGTAATTTCAAAAGTAAGGCCTACGTTTCCACCCCAGACAGTAAGCCTACCACTGCAGACAAATGTAAGCTTTAACTGCTGGCTACTTTTCTTCAGTGGCTTAACCAAACAACAGAAGTTCAAAAGTGTTTCCCTAAAAGCTGTCTGTGTTTAAACATCTTCTATTGTACAGAAAGTGAAGAAATCTTAAGCCAACAATGGGCAGGCCTGTGCTTTTTTCCATTTTCATTAATAAAAGGTAGGCCTACCCTCTCATACTCCCTCAATTCAAATTCCGGTTTTAACTTAACAGTCTTTCACTGACACGGATGTAGGCCATTTAAGGAGTGCATGGTGAGTGGAGGAATTGGCCGAGAAAATCTTTGTATTGAGCAGCCTTTAGCCTAATTTCGTCTGTCAAACAGGTAGACCTACTGTACCTCTTATTTCTTCAATAGGAAGAAATATGCACAAGCCCTCTTTTTTGTAAAGTCTAATTAAAATCAAAACAGTTTAAATGAATTATACCTACTCAAATGTGCATACTTTCAGCTGTCTATTTTCAATCAATTGTGTCGCTACTGCTGCTTCAAGTTTCAGCAACACAATGTAAGTTTCTCGAATCTGGCTTACTGTGATCTCATTAACTCTGATGAATATATAATGGAAAAAACATATATTGTTTTTATTAAAATCTATTATAGTATTATGAAATATTAAGTGTGTTTGCATTGAGCATGCGCAAGGTGGACAGTGGATAGAATACAATAATAGAGGATAATACATGACATATGATTTCACCTGTCTACAGCCAAGATCTATTTAAGCAACTATCAAAGTTGACCTCCTGTCCTTCTTATCATATATGCGCTCTCCTTCTCAAAATGTTCAGAACATAGGCTATATTCTAGTTTGCGCGCAAAATCTAAAAATGTTTGGACTAGGCCTTTTCAGAATAATTCTTTGACTCTCCTCCTGAACTGCAACTGTAGACCTACACAGCACAGCATTGGTTAGGTAGCATAAAAAGGTTTTGATCAGCAAGAGCAGAGCAGGCCGGGGCTCAGGGTTGGAATATTCTTTGCAGTGTGTAATGCAGCCTAGTTTTTTTACACCATCCCAGCAGCTGTGCTTCTCCGAGCATACACTTCGTAGCCTATAGCCTATAGGCTATGGATCATTTGTTTGCGACTGTCACGTGTGCTCCCTCTCCAGCCTCTAGGTCACCAGGCTGCTCCTTATGGCGCACACCTGTAACCATCGTTAAGAGCACCCTATGCATCATCAGACTCACCTGGACTCCATCACCTCCCTGATTACCTTCCCAATATATGTCACTCCCTTTGGTTCTTTCCCCAGGCGTTATTGTTTCTGTTCCTGAGTCATGTCTGTGCATTTTTCGGGTCTCTTATTTTGTGTTGTTTATTTATTAAGACACACACTCCCTGAACTTGCTTCCTGACTCTCAGCGCTCATCGTTATAGAATAACGTCACACCTAAGTGAAGCATCAGAGAGTGTTTTATTTTTTGTGTCAGGTGGAATGACGTCGGGTCCGGGAGCCGCTCCAGGCTTTCCTGCCTCAGCCAGATCGCCAGGCTCCCCTGCCTCAGCCGGCTCGTCGGGCTTTCATGCCATCACCGGATCGCTAGGCTTCCCTGCTTCCACCGGCTCGTCAGGCTCTCTCTCGTGCCTCAGCCGGGCTTTCATGCCTTTGATGGATCGCTAGGCTTCCCTGCTTCCACCGGCTCATCAGGCTCTGTCTCGTGCCTCAGCCGGATTGCCAGGCTCCCTGCCTCAGCCGGCTTCGGCTCGTCGTGCTTTCATGCCATCACCGGATCGCCAGGCTCTCCTACCTCAACCGGTCTATCAGGTTCCCGCATCCCAGCAGGGGGGACTGGTCCGCTCCTGATCCCCAGCATCGTACCTTGGGTTGGCGTCCTGCGTCTATAGCTGAATGCGCCAGGGAGGGGTTACCGTCAGGTATGCTCTCTCTACGGCACTCAAGGTCGCCGTGCTCCTGCGTCTCAGCCAGATTGACAGATTTCCCGCACCTCTGCAGAGGCGACCGGTCCACTCCTGATCCCTGGGATAGTCTTTTTGGTCGGAGTCCTGCTGGAGCCGTGCATTGTGGAGGGGGTACTGTCACGTGTGCTACCTCTCCGGCCTCTAGGTCACCAGGCTGCTCGTTATGGCGCACACCTGTCACCATCGTTACGCGCATCTGTGCATCATCAGACTCACCTGGACTCCACCTCCCGGATTACCTTCCCTATGTATGTCACTCCCTTTGGTTCCTTCCCCAGGTGTTATTGTTTCTGTTCCTGTGTCATGTCTGCATTGTTCTTTTTACTGAAGTGGCTGGGAAATGACTGACAACACAGCTCTTAGCTCCCTCAGTAGATGGAGAACTGGAGAACTTATTTGTATTGCTTTTAATCTTTTTAAATGAATTTATCTTATTTACACTTTGTTCTAGCTAGCTATTTGTGTAGGTAGCTATCAAGTAAATGCAATGATAATTTGTATATGTTGTGTTTATTTATTCGAACACTCACTCACTGAACTTGCTTCCCGACTCTCAGCACACATCTTTACAGCAACCACATTAAATAGCCTATAGGCACACTTGATAATGCGTCCCCAGCAAAGAATCAGAGATAAGGGGCAGCATCAGGCAGAATGTATAGCCTAATACGCAACTTTTTCTTTAACACTCAGAAATATTGAAATTTCATCAATTACATGACCCTATTCTGGATGAGATAAAAAATGCTAAACCCTCCCCTTGACTGAAATTGAAAAAGCATGACCCTAAATTTCAATCCATCCCTTACGCACTGCAACTGCCTCTGAAATACCGCAAGGCAAACACAGCATTCCATTGGAAGTGAATGTGCTTCCAGTGTACGGGACTGAGAGTAAGCTATCCAGCTGAGCTAGCAAACAATGTAATTTCAGATTTGAAAAATACTCCATCGACAGGCTCTGCATTTCAGGAATCACAGTAGCAAGTACTCCTGGTGCACTGTTTAATGATATACCCATTTAAACAATACATTTCTGTGAAGAAAACTCTCCATTTTTGCTATAGCCCGCACTGGCTTTCATGGGATTTAAAGGTGAGCTTGTCCGAGGTGTCGGACTCGATGACAGTTGCTATCCATTGGAGAAATGCGATTGGTTGCTCAGAATTCTGGGGCAGACTTTTAATTGTCTTCAAGCCAGAAATAATTATGTTGAATCAATCTCTGACATTCATGAACTAATCATGTGGGTATTAGATGAACTATGTGTGTTGTACTGCACACTTTGGATGACAGTAGAGCCTGGATATAGTATACAGTGCCTTTAGAAAGTATTCACACCCCTTGACGTTTCCACATGTTGTGATACAGCCTAAATTTTAAATTGATAACTTTTAGATTTTTTGTCAACGGCCTTAACACAATACCCCATAATGTGGAATTATGTTTTTCAAAATTGCTACAAATTAATTAAAAAACGAAAAGCTGAAATTTCTTGAGTCAATAAACATTCAACCCATTTCTTATGGCAAACCTGAATAAATGTCATGTTATAGGTATGCTTGTAATCGTTAAGGGAGTTTTTCAGGATAAAACAATTAATGGAATGGAGCTAAGCACAGGAAAGCTCTCAGAGAAAAACTTGATTCAGTTTGCTTTCCACCAGGCACTGGGAGATGCATTCACCTTTCAGCAGGACAATAACCTAAAACACAAGGCAAAATATCCACTGGAGTTGCTTACCAAGAAGGCATTGAATGTTCCTGAGCGGCCAAGTAACAGTTTAGACTTAAATCCAATTGAAAATCTATAGCAACACCCTAAAAATGGCTGTTAGCAATGATCATCAACCAATTTGACAGAGTTTTAAGAATTTTGAAAATAATAATGGACAAATGTTGCACAATCCAAGTGTGGAAAGCTCTTAGAGACTTAACCAGAAAGACTCGCAGCTGTCAGGGGTGTGAATACTTATGTAAATTCAATATTTTTGTGCTTTTTTTTCAATAAATTAGCAAACATTTCTAAAAACATGTTTTCACTTTGTCATTATGGGGTATTGTGTGCAGATAGTTAAAAAACATATTTAATAAATGTTGAATTCAGGCTGTAACACAACAAAATGTGGAATAAGTCAAGGGGTATCAATACTTTCTGAAGGCTCTGTAATTTATGCCATAGAGCCAGGCTATAGCATAATTTTAGGACAGATATACCAGGGTATGCTTTTATTTGTGTACAGATATACCTTGAAGCGAGGATGGGGTAGCTATAATTCGAAGGGGGTCTCCTGGTGATGTATCTGTTTTACAAGGCCCTTGTCCTCTGCTACAGGACTGTGATGGGCAATATAGCATTGGTCCTTGGAGGCAAGGCTTCCTCTAGTGTTCATACATAGCTTTAGAATGAATACATGCTGACCTCCTGATTTACAGCCTACCTCAAAGACACGGCTTATAATGAAAAGCTCGGCCCCTGCGCTGCAGCTTGCTTGGCTAACGCAATATGCAGTGTGTATGGGCTCCAACAGGGCCCTTTAATAAAAACCAGGAAGGAGGTGAAATGCAAAACCGTTCTGGAATTTAACAAGGACCTCTTTTTTTGTAAGGTGGAAGAAAAAAAAAAGATTGAAATCCACATTATTATTATTTTCTTACTCGCAAACTTGTGATCACAAGCCCACTCCGAGTGTGATGTTAGACAGATTGTTCCCTTTGGTAAGTGTCAGGTGACACAGATTTTTTTAAGCAGTTTTTTAATGAAAAATTATGACAATTGAGCAATGTAAAATACAAATATTTAGGAAAAGTCAAGGAAAGAGCAGGACGTTGCTTTCAAAATGGCAGATTAATTTAAATTACAAAATCAAACGTCAGTGGCCGTTGAACTATGGCGGCTCTAGAGTTCAATATGACATGGAAAGCAGACGACGGCAAGCAGATGGAAATGCATCTGACTCTGTCAAGAGCCTTGAGAAACATTTATCAAAGGGGGGTAAGAGGAAGGGAGTTGCAGTTGTGGGGGACACAGAAAAAAACGGAGGGGCTCTGAAGAAAAACACCACTGGAGTGGTTGTTATAGAGTAGAGGGAGTAAATAAGACTGGATAACAGCTTCTGTCTGCATGTCCCATCCAATCCCCCTCACACTGACTGACACACACACACACACACACATACACACACACATACACACACACACACACGGACAGAGGTCTGGACGGGACCTTGGCCCAAGGTTGAGGAGGTCTCTGCTGATTGGTGAAGACGTTTCTCTCCCTGCACCGACACCTTCGCAGTTTAGTGACCCTTACCCGAACATCCCCCATGCCCAGTGGGGACTTTTGGCATGGCCTGAAGAGAGCGATTAAAGGAGGGAGATTCACCGCCTGAATCAACACCTGAAAGATTCTTGCCTTAGGCTGATCATAATGGTGGCGGTTGTTGTGCATGGACACAAATGTAGTGTTCCAAATGGCACACTATTCCATTTGTTGTGCACTACGTAGCACACTACATAGGGAATAGGGTGCCATTTGGGACAACATGGAGTGAGCCTTGTCTCCAGACAGGTTCAACATGGGGAGACAGCAGGGGTGAATTACAGGGGTGCTGTCCAGCTGAGCTCACTGAAATGAATAGGGACTATATACTTATCTGGCCTCTAAGCACCACCTTCCATCATATAAACCCAATCTGAATAGACCAGAATGTGTGGGTGACACGGTCAACATGAGAAGCAGGACATACAGGCTTTGGTTCCAGTCGAGTTCTAACACACCTCAACCAATTCAGTTGTTAATGTCACAACTGAATAAGAACTTTAATGAGTGATAATAGCTAGTGTTTTAATGAATACATCCATTGCCAAATGAGCTGTGAGCTGTTATTAGGGACGTCCCTCCATAATCGATATGAGTGATTTATTGCCACTTGTCAAAATAACAGGGTTTTTGGTGCGTGTGCAGTTTATAAGGTGCTCGTTTAAAAAAAATGCAAGCTATTTGATTACTATTGTTGCACATGTATGTGTAGCGAATACATTTTATGTTTAGGTTTTCAATATATTGCAACTGTTTCTGCATATTGGTTATTGATTTGGACACGTTTGCGCTTTCACATTGGGCTATTTATCAAAATGTAATGTCAACAGAAAGCAGTGACAGCATCGCTTTCAACTTCAGTTTAAGGAATATAAATATAACTTTCAACATTCGTTTCCAGTTGTGTTGTACTTAATCAGGTAAAAACTGCTGAAATAAGTCCAAAATAGTGCTGTGATTGATATATTTTGGTGATATACAAGAAATCACCAAAACGGGTTTGCGTAGCAGACTGTTATAATTGCTGTACAATGCTATAAATGCATTATAAATAGTGGGTTCATAGAAAGTGTTACTGAAATGACCGGTGAGCTCAGCTGACACTATGGGCTTAAAGGGGCAGTTCAAACATCAGTAAAGGGCCACCCTGCCACTATTGGATGTACTAATTGCAGATGTATCCTTTAATGCTCTCTCTCTATAAAAGCAAACATGCATTTTAATTTTTATTTTTTTATTTAACCTTTATTTAACCGGGTAGGCCAGTCGAGAACAAGTTCTCATTTACAACTGCGACCTGGTCAAGATAAAGCAAAGCAGTGCGACAAATCAACAACAGAGAGTTAAACAAACGTACAGTCAATAACATAATAGAAAAATCTATGTACAGTGTGTGCAAATGTAGAAGAGAAGGGAGGTTCGGCAGTAAATAGACCATGGAGGTGAAATAACTACAATTTAGCATTTACACTGGAATGACAGATGTGCAGATGATGATGTGCAAGTAAAGAATATAGATACTGGGGTGCAAAAGAGCAAGAGGGTAAGTAACAATATGGGGATGAGGTAGTTGGGTGTGCTATTTACATATTGGCTGTGTACAGGTACAGTGATCGGTAAGCTGTTCTGACAGCTGATGCTTAAAGTTAGAGACGGAGATATAAGAGTCCAGCATCAGTGATTTTTGCAATTCGTTCCAGTCATTGGCAGCAGAGAACTGTAAGGAAAGGCTTTGGGGATGACCAGTGAAATATACCTGCTGGAGCGCGTGCTACGGGTGTGTGTTGCTATGTTGACCAGTGAGCTGAGATAAGGTGGGGCTTTACCTAGCAAAAACGTATAGATGACCTGTGGCCAGTGGGTTTGGTGACGAATATGTAGTGAGGGCCAGCCAACGAGAGCAAACAGGTCGCAGTGGTGGGTAGTATATGGGGCTTTGTTGACAAAAACAGATGGCACTGTGATAGACTGCATCCAGTTTGCTGAGTAGAGTGTTGGAGGCTATTTTGTAAATGACATCGCCGAAGTCAAGGATCGGTAGGATAGTCAGTTTTACGAGGGTATCTTTGGCAGCATGAGTGAAGGAGACTTTGTTGCAAAATAGGAAGCCAGTTTTAGATTTAATTTTGGATTGGAGATGCTTAATGTGAGTCTGGAAGGAGAGTTTACAGTCTAACCAGACACCTAGGTATTTGTAGTTGTCCACATATTCTAGGTCAAGACTGTCCAGAGTAGCGATGCTAGTCGGGCTAGCATTTCTGAGGGAATGGCCCTTGCCCTCACCCTCCGATCCAACAGGTCCCAGATGTGCTCAATGGATTGAGATCCGGGCTCTTCCCCGGCCATGGCAGAACACTGACATTCCTGTCTTGCAGGAAATCACACACAGAACGAGCAGTATGGCTGGTGGTAATGTCATGCTGAAGGGTCATGTCAGGATGAGCCTGCAGAAAGGGTTACACATGAGGGAGGAGGATGTCGTCCCTGTAAGTCACTGCGTTGAGATTGCCTGCAATGACATCCTGCTCAGTCCAATGATGCTGTGACACCAGACCCAGACCATGGTGGACCCTCCACCCCCAGGATGCAGAGTACAGGCCTCGGTGTAATGCTCATTCCTTCGACACTTAACGTGAATCCGACCATCACCCCTGGTGAGACAAAATGGCAACTCGTCAGTGAAGAGCACTTTTTTGCCGGTCCTGTCTGGTCCAGCGACGGTAGGTTTGTGCCCATAGGCACAACGTTGTTGCCGGTGAAGTCTGGTGAGGACCTGCCTTACAACAGGCCTACAAGCCCTCAATCCAGCCTCTCTCATCCTATTGCGGACAGCCTGAGCACTGATGGAGGGATTGTGCATTCCTGGAGCAACTCGGGCAGTTGTTGCCATCCTGTACCTATCCCGCAGGTGTGATGTTCGTATGTACCAATCCTGTGCAGGTGTTGTTACATGTGGTCTGCCACTGCGAGGACGATCAGCTGTCCGTCCTCTCTCACTGTAGTGCTGTCCTAGGTGTCTCACAGTACAGACATTGCAATTTATTGTCCTAGCCACATCTGCAGTCCTCATGCCTCCTTGCAGCATGCCTGAGGCACGTTGATGAGCAGGGACCCTGGGCATCTTTCTTTTGGTGTTTTTCAGTCAGTAGTTTTCAGAGTCAGGCCTCTTTAGTGTCCTACGTTTTCATAACTGTGACCTTAATTGCCTACTGTCTGTAAGCTGTTAACGTCTTAACGACATCTCCACAGATGCATGTTCATAATGGTTTATGGTTAATTGAACAAGCATGGGAAACAGTGTTTAAACCCTTTACAATGAAGATCTATGAAGTTATTTGGATTTTTACTAATGATCTTTGAAATACAGGGCCCTGAAAAGGGGACGTTTCTTTTTGTGCTGAATTTAGGTCTATAACAGATTGGGTCTAGAGTGTCTCCCGCTTTGAAGAGGGGGATGACCGCGGCAGCTTTCCAATCTTTGGGGATCTCAGATGATACAAAAGAGAGGTTGAATAGGCTAGTAATAGGGGTTGCAACAATTTAGGCTGAACATTTTTGAAAGAGAGGGTCCAGATTGTCTAGCCCGGCTGTTTTGTAGGGATCCAGATTTTGCCGCTCTTTCAGAACATCAGTTGTCTGGATTTGGGTGAAGGAGAAGCGGGTGGAGGGAGCTTGGGCAAGTTTCTGCAGTGTTTGCTGAGATATTGGCCGGGGTAGGGGTAGCCAGGTGGAAAGCACGGACAGCAATAGAAAAATGCTTATTGAAACTATTTGTTATCGTAGTTTTATCGGAGGTGACAATGTTTCTTACCCTCAGTGCAGTGGGCAGCTGGGAGGAGGGGCTCTTATTCTCCATGGACTTTACAGTGTCCCAAACATTTTCGGAATTAGCGCTACAGGATGCAAATTTCTGTTCGAAAAAGTTAGCCGTAGCTTTCCTAACTGAATTAGTGTATTGGTCCCTGACTTCCCTGAAAAGTTGCATATCGCGAGGGCTATTCGATGCTAATGCAGAACGCACAGGATGTTTTTGTGGTCAAGGGCAGTCAAGTCTGGGGTGAACCAAGGGCTATATCTGTTCTTAGTTCTACATTTTTTGAATGGGGCATGCTTATTTAAAATGGAGAGGAAGGCACTTTTAAAGTGCAACCAGGCATCTTCTACTGACGGGTTGAGAAATATATATAGTGCCTTGCAAAAGTATTCATCCCCCTTGGCATTTTTCCTATTTTATTGCTTTACAACCTGTAATTTAAATGGATTTTTATTTGGTTTTCATTTAATGGACATACACAAAATAGTCAACATTGGTGAAGTGAAATGAAAAGAATGACATGTTTCAAAAAATTGTAACAAATAAAAAACTTTGGTGTGGTGTGTGCATATGTATCCACCCCCTTTGCGATTAAGCCCCTAAATAAGATCTGGTGAAACCAATTACCTTCAGAAGTCACATAATTAGATAAATAAAGTCCACCTGTGTGCAATCTACGTGTCACATGATCTGTCAGATTATCTCAGTATGTATACACCTGATCTGAAAGGCCCCAGAGTCTGCAACACCACTAAACAAGGGGCACCACCAAACAAGCGGCACCATAAAGACCAAGGAGCTCTCCAAACAGGTCAGGGACAAATGCAGAGAATTACAGATCAGGGTTGGTTATAAAAAATATCAGAAACTTTGAACATCCAACGGAGCACCATTAAATCCATTATTAAAAAATGGAAAGAATATGGCACCACCACAAACCTGCCAAGACAGGGCCGCCCACCAAAACTCACAGACCAGGAGAGGAGAGCGTTGATCAGAGAGGCCACAAAGAGACCAAAGATAACACTGAAAGAGCTGCTAAGCTCCACAGCAGAGATTGGAGTATCTGTCCATAGGACCAATTGAAGCCGTACAATCCACAGAGCTGGGCTTTACGGAAGAGTGGCTTGAAAAAATCCATTGCCTAAAGAAAAACAAACATATGGAAGAAGGTACTCTGGTCAGATGAGAATAAAATTGAGCTTTTTGGCCATCAAGGAAAATGCTATGTATGGCTCAAACCCAACACCTCTCATCACCCCGAGAACAACATCCCCACAGGAAAGCATGGTGGTGGCAACATCATGCTATGTGGATGTTTTTCATCGGCAGGGACTGGGAAACTGGTCAGAATTGATGGATGACGCTAAATACAAGGAAATTCTTGAAGGAAACCTGTTTCAGTCTTCCAGTGATTTGAGACTGGGACAGAGGTTAACCTTCCAGCAAGACAATGACCCTAAGCTTACTGCTAAAACAACACTCGAGTGGATTAAATGGAAACATGTATATGTCTTGGAATGGCCTAGTCACAGCCCAGACCCCAATCCAATTGAGAATCTATGGTATGACATAAAAATTGCTGTACACCAGCAGAACCCATCCATCTTGAAGGAGCTGGAGCAGTTTTGAAGAATGGGCAAGAATGTGCAAAGCTTGTAGAGGCATACCCTAAGAGACTTGCAGCTGTAATTGCTGTGAAAGGTGGCTCTACAAAGTATTGACTTTGGTGGGGGGTGAATAGATATGCACGCTCATGTTTTCTGTTTTTTTGTCTTATTTCTTGTTTGCTTCACAATAAATAATATTTTTCATCTTCAAAGTGATAGGCATGTTGTGTAAATAAATGTTTTTATTTGACCTTTATTTAATTAGGCAAGTCAGTTAACTTCTTGCGTCGAGCCAACCCGGATCCGGGATCATGACTACAGCCTCAAGCCCATTACCATAATGCAATGTTAACTATTCATGAAAATTGCAAATTAAATTAAATCAATATGCTAGCTTTCAAGCTTAGCCTTTTGTTAACAACACTGTCATCTCAGATTTTCAAAAATATGCTTCTCAACCATAGCAAACTAGCATTTAGCATTTAGCGTTAGCATTTAGCATTAGCATTTAGCGTTAGCATTAGCAGGCAACATTTTCACAAAAACCAGCAAAAACATTCAATAAATCATTTACCTTTGAAGAACTGAGATGTTTTCAATGAGGAGACTCTCAGTTAGATAGCAAATGTTCAGTTTTCCTGAAAGATTATTTGTGCAGGAGAAATCGGTCCGTTTTCTGCGTCATGTTTGGCTACCAAAAAAAAAAAGAATTCAGTTATAAAAACGCCGAACTTTTTCCAAAATAACTCCATAATATCGACTGAAACATGGCAAACGTTGTTTAGAATCAATTCTCAAGGTGTTTTTCTACATATCTCTTCAATGATGTATTGTTCCTGGATGTGTGCTTCTCCCTCTGTATTGCATGGTAAAATGATTGCCACTGAGAATTGCGCACCAATTTAGACAAAGGACACCGGGCGGACACCTGGCAAATGTAGTCTTCTTATGGCCAATCTTCCAATGATATGCCTACAAATACGTCACAATGCTGCAGACATCTTGGACGAACAGCAGAGAGCATAAGCTCGTTCACAGCACATTCACAGCCATATAAGGAGACGATAGTAAAACAGAGCTTCAAAAATTCAGCTAATTTCCTGTTTGAGGTTTCATCTTGGTTTCGCCTGTAGCATCAGTTCTGGAGCACTCACAGATAATATCTTTGCAGTTTTGAAAACGTCAGTGTTTTCTTTCCAAAGCTGCCAATTATATGCATAGTCGAGCATATTTTCGTGACAAAATATTGCGCTTAAAACGGGCACGTTTTTTTATCCAATAATGAATGACATAGTGCCCCCATAGGTTGAAGAGGTTTTAAGAACAAATTCTTATTTTCAATGACAGCCTCGGAACAGTGGGTTCAGGGGCAGAACGACAGATTTTTACTTTGTCAGCTCGGGGATTCGATCTTGCAACTTTTCGGTTACAAGTCCAATGCTCTAACAACTAGGCGACTTGCCGCCAATGATGCAAACCCCCAAAATAATCAATTTTAATTCCAGGTTGTAAGGCAACAAAATAGGAAACATGTCTAGGGGGGTGAATACTTTCGTAAACCACTGTACATGTTTATAATGTGTTCATAATACAGTATGCATAGATGGCTTTTAAAGTGTGCAACCATAATCTCATCTTTCATTTTCCCCTCAGCAGTCCTACAACTCCTCTTCCCAGTACACCACACGCACATGCGCACACACATGAACACACTCCAGTGTAACAGAGAAGCAGGAGCAGGGAGAGATGAGAACCCTGGATGGGTATTATGGCCGTCCAGTATAATCACCTTACTGTCTCTGTGTGTCCAGAGCCATCTCACTAGTCGCCCCCTGAAGCGCTCACAGGAGCGCTTCATTTAATTATTAACCGAGCTAATTGGATATAAGTCAGTCCCCTATATAGTCGGTTTGTGTGTGTGTGTGTGTGTGTGTGTGTGTGTGTGTGTGTGTGTGTGTGTGTGTGTGTGTGTGTGTGTGCTCTCTAAAATGTGATGCTACTCAAGTGGCGGTTTCCTTTGCATATAAATCCTAAAGGTTGTAAAAGCATGAACATTTAGTGGCACCCAGCTCTACACATGGTGAATAAACTGTCTTAAACTATTTTACTCCGTATTATTTACTCTGGTGTAAGGAATTTGTATTTTATTTTACTCCGTTTTATTTACTCTGGTGTAATTCCAAATGTATATAGGGACAATGATGTCTTTTACAGTCTCAGCCCCTATTATGCATGTTTGAATTAATTTGTTTTAGTGCCTTTTAAATTGCACTGTCCAGTTTAAAATAATGGGTTGAGAATGATCCTTTTGTTTACTTAATTCCATTGTATGAAGGACTAATTTTGCTCCAATCCCTTACCTGTTCATTGTTGTGCATCGTAGCTTTGTGCCAGAAAAGGGCTGCATAGTAACATATTGTGCAGGAGTATAGGATGAGAACTACATGTTTTGCATGCATTATCAATACTCCTCCAATTCCTCTGATTTGTTGCAACAGCATTGTCCTCTTTTTTAACCCCTTTTTTCTCCCCAATTTCGTGGTATCCAATTAGTAGTATATCTTGTCTCATCGCTGCAAATGCTGCACAGACACGGGAGAGGTGAAGGTCGAGAGCCATGCGTCCTCCGAAACACAACCCACTGCTTCTTGACACAATGCACATCCAACCCGGAAGCCAGCCGCACCAATGTGCGGAGGAAACACCGTACACCTGGGGACCTGGTCAGCGTGCACTGCGCCCGGCCCGCCACAGGAGTCGCTAGTGCGCAATGAGACAAGAATATCCGTGCTGGCCAAACCCTCCCTAACCCGGACGACGCTGGGCCAATTGTGCATCGCCACATGGACCCCACGGTCGCGGCCGGCTGCGACAGAGCCTGGGCTCAGAATCTCTGGTGGCACAGCTAGCACTGCGTTAGACCACTGCACCATGCGGAAGGTGCAACAGCATTATCAATGTTAATACTGTTATCATGCATCAATGGCCAATTTTTATGAGTGTTGTTTGTCAATGTTGACATTTCTGTGACTCAAACACATCATCTTCAAAAGGCACTAATGGTGATCATAACACCACTCATAACATGTCATGAGTAAAGATAATCCCTGTCATTGAAATATGTTGTGTTTCATGGGTTATTACAGATTTCTTTAGTTATCTTTGATTCATTCTGATTTTGAGGAAGTGATACTGACTTTGTTCGCATGGGGACAAGCATAAGAAACTGCCACATTGAACCACACCCTAAAGACTGAAATCTACTTTCTCTTCATGAGCAACAGAGAAACATGTGAAATAGGTCCATACAGTCGCTCTTTAACTGGCATGGAATGTTATGTCCGTCTAATGACAGCTTTATGAAGACATTGTATGTGTTGTGCACTTCTTCTCTAATCTTTTGTGGACAGATGCACGGAACATAAATGGTAGTAACATCTGTCCACAGACTGTGGGATGTGACGACTAACGAGGAACTTTGTTCTGGTACATAGATTTTTCGTCACTGATCATTTGGACAAGGTGCTCACATCTTTCGTATTTCAGAAGGGGAGGAGACATCTGGCCCATAAACTTGCACAAAACTGGCTCAGTTTTCGTTTAGAGGGGTATAGACTTCGCTGGTCTCAGTACATATTATAACATGTCTCCCCCCAGAACTTAATCGAGCATCTGACCAAATTAAGCAAGATCTTGGTTCTGGGTGTCTGAGCATACTTGTCTACAGATAGTCTCTGGGTTTTTGTGGATGGCGTTTGCTGTTCAGCCACTTTGCCAACGCTCCCTGGTGAGTGAGACTGACTGTCTGTGGAAACTCTCTCCCTGTCTCTGCAGGGCAGTTTTTTATATTAGATGTCAAGCTTCAGATAGACTCAAGCCACTGGGTAAACACTTTGACAGTTGCTATAGAGGATATTTTGTCTGTGAAATGGAGTCGGGATTACTCCGGCAAAAAGAAGATTGTGGGAAAGAGAGAGTGAGAGCAGCAACCTCTTACTTCTTTTTTTTAATATAACTTTGGCCTGCTGGTGGATCTGGTTTGAATTTAAAAGCCAAATGTAGGGTTCAGATTTATTTGCCTGAACATAAAACGATCTGCTAACCAAGGTGATCTACAGAACTGTGGACCATTGGTTTGCATCAAGCTGGACTTACACACTAGATAGTTGACAGTGACACACAACTTTGAATTACAAAGTTGCTGAAGCTGAAAAATTACTTGCTATTTATTTTTTGGGGAAATTAATAAGAACTCATATAAAATGCTCAGTGCAATAGCTTGGGCCTTACAGTAGTCCAAACCTCCCTTAACTGGAAACATAGCATACAGTATAGTATATACCTTGTGTGTGTGTGTGAGAGTGAGAGAGAGATAGAGAGAGAGAAGTAGAGCGGGGGTTCTTAGATGTGTGAGCTTCAGTACACCAAATTAAATTCTAATGCAAATCCAGCGGTATTTCATGACAGCCCATGATAAAAACCCTATTGTGTTTAATGATATGCTTTGTGAATGTGCATGAGTGGAGACGGAATTGAAACCGGGGGACTTTTCTGAAAGCGCACACCCACCCCACGGTGGACTGCACATTGCCTGTGGAGGTAGAAGTCGGCATGGTGGGGGTTCTCTAGGCAAAGGGGGTGACTGTTGAGTGAAGTCTGTAAATCATCTACTTCTAATACAGCGAAAGGAGCTTTAAGAAAAACTGTAGCATCGTTGCAAAGCTCTCAAAGTTCTGTTGAATCAGCTTTGGGAGTTACTTTCTTACCTGGAATACTGAAGGAAGGTACAGTTGACATACACTTGTTGGAGTCATTAAAACCTGTTTATCAACCACTCCACAAATATCTTGACAACAAACTACAGTTTTGGAAAGTCGGTTCGGACATCAACAATTTTCCCAACAATTGTTTACAAACAGATTATTTCAATTACAATTTACAGTATCACAATTCTAATGGGTCAGAAGTTTACATACACTAAGTTGACTATGCCTTTAAACAGTTTGGAAAATTCCAGACAATTATGTCATGGCTTCAGAATCTTCTGATAGGCTAAGTGATATAATTTGAGTCAATTGGAGGTGTACCTGTGGATGTATTTCAAGGCCTACCTTCAAACTCAGTGCGTCTTTGCTTGACATCATGGGAAAATCAAAAGAAATCAGCCAAGACCTCAAAAAAAATATTGTACACCTCCACAAGTCTGGTTCATCCTTGGGAGCAATTTCCAAACGCCTGGAGGTACCACGTTCATCTGTAGAAACAATAGTGCGCAAGTAGAAACACAATGGGACCACGCAGCCATCATACTGCTCAGGGAGGAGACGCGTTCTGTCTCCTAGTGATGAACGTACTTTGGTGCGAAAAGTGCATATCAATCCCAGAACAACAGCAAAGGACCTTGTGAAGATGCTGGGTGAAACAGGTACAAAAGTATCTATATCCACAGTATAACGAGTCCTATATCAACGTAACCTGAAAGGCCGCTCAGCAATGAAGAAGCCACTGCTCCAAAACCACCATGAATAAGCCAGACTATGATTTCCACTGCACATAAGAACAAAGATCGTACTTTTTGGAGAAATGTCCTCTAGTCTGATGAAACAAAAATAGAACTGTTTGACCATATTGACCATCATTATGTTTGGAGGAAAAAGGGGGATGCTTGCAAGCCAAAGAACACCATCCCAACCGTGAAGCACGGGGGTGACAGCATCATGTTGTGGGGATGCTTTGCTGCAGGAGGGACTGGTGCACTTCACAAAATAGATAACATCATGAGGGAGGAAAATTATTTGGTATATTGAAGCAACATCTCAGGACATCAGTCATGAAGTTGAAGCTTGGTCACAAATGGGTCTTCCAAATGGACAATGACCCGAAGCACACTGGAACACACTGGAACATTTTATACTATGTTGTTGATTTAAGTAATATTTGTGGTGTGTAATGAGGAGCAACCAGACTGCACTTGACACATGTATTGCTTATTCCAGTTACTAAGAAGCATACATCCATTAAATGATTAAATATCCATTGTGTAACGGCGTTCGTCTGTTGAAGGAGAGTCGGACCAAAATGCAGCGTGGTGGTTACTCATGTTCTTTAATGAAGAATCGCAATACATGAAAAAACTATAAAATATTACAAAAACAACAAACGGAACGTGAAAACCTATACAGCCTGGCTGGTGAACAACTACACAGAGACAGGAACAATCACCCATAAAATACACAGTGAAACCCCGGCTACCTAAATATGGTTCCCAATCAGAGACAACGAGAATCACCTGACTCTGATTGAGAACCGCCTCAGGCAGCCAAACCTATGCTATACCCCTACTCAGCCGCAATCCCAATACCTACAAAACCCCAATACGAAACACAACAAAATAAACCCATGTCACACCCTGGCCTGACCAAATATATAACGAAAACACAAAATACTATGACCAAGGCGTGACAGAACCCCCCCCCCCTAAGGTGCGGACTCCCGGACGCACCTCAAAACCATAGGGAGGGTCCGGGTGGGCGTCTGTCCATGGTGGTGGCTCCAGCTCAGGACGTGGACCCCACTCCATAAATGTCATAGTTCCTCCCCTTCGTGTCCTGGGATAATCCACCGTCACCGCCGACCATGGCCTAATAGTCCTCACCCAGAACCCCACTGGACTGAGGGGAAGCTCGTGACTGAGGGGCAGCTCGGGACTGAGGGGCAGCTCGGGACTGAGGCAGCTCGGGACTGAGGGGAAGCTCGGGACTGAGGGGAAGCTCGGGACTGAGGGGCAGCTCGGGACTGAGGGGAAGCTCGGGACTGAGGGGAAGCTCGGGACTGAGGGGAAGCTCGGGACTGAGGGGCAGCCCAGTACTGAGGGGAAGCCCAGTACTGAGAGGAAGCCCAGTACTGAGAGGAAGCCCAGTACTGAGATGAAGCTCAGGCAGGTAGTAGGCTCCGGTAGATCCTGGCTGGCTGGCGGATCTGGAAGATTCTGGTTGACTGGCAGATCTGGAAGATTCTGGTTGACTGGCAGATCTGGAAGAATCTGGTTGACTGGCAGATCTGGAAGATCATGGCTGACTGGCGGATCTAGCTGCTCTGGCTGCTCCATGCAGACTGGCAGCTCTGGCTGCTCCATGCAGATTGGCAGCTCAGGCTGCTCCATGCAGACTGACAGCTCTGGCTGCTCCATGCAGACTGGCAGCTCTGGCTGCTCCATGTAGACTGGCAGCTCTGGCTGCTCCATGCAGATTGACAGCTCAGGCTGCTTCATGCAGACTGACAGCTCTGGCTGCTCCATGCAGACTGGCAGCTTTGTGCAGACTGACAGCTCTGGCTGCTCCATGTAGACTGGCAGCTCTGGCTGCTCCATGCAAATTGGCAGCTCTGGCTGCTCCATGCAGACTGGCAGCTCTGGCTGCTCCATGCAGATTGACAGCTCAGGCTGCTCCATGCAGGCTGACAGCTCTGGCTGCTCCATGCAGACTGGCAGCTCTGGCTGCTCCATGCAGACTGGCAGCTCTGGCTGCTCCATGCAGACTGACAGCTCAGGCTTCTCCATGCAGTCTGGCAGCTCTGGCTGCTCCATGCAGACTGGCAGCTCTGGCTGCTCCATGCAGACTGGCAGCTCTGGCTGCTCCATGCAGACTGGCAGCTCTGGCTGCTCCATGCAGACTGACAGCTCAGGCTGCTCCATGCAGACTGACAGCTCAGGCTGCTCCATGCAGGCTGACAGCTCTGGCTGCTCCATGCAGACTGGCAGCTCTGGCTGCTCCATGCAGACTGACAGCTCAGGCTTCTCCATGCAGTCTGGCAGCTCTGGCTGCTCCATGCAGACTGGCAGCTCTGGCTGCTCCATGCAGACTGGCAGCTCTGGCTGCTCCATGCAGACTGGCAGCTCTGGCTGCTCCATGCAGACTGACAGCTCAGGCTGCTCCATGCAGACTGACAGCTCAGGCTGCTCCATGCAGGCTGACAGCTCTGGCTGCTCCATGCAGACTGGCAGCTCTGGCTGCTCCATGCAGTCTGGCAGCTCAGGCTGTTCCGAACAGGCAGGAGGCTCCGGCAGCGCTGTAGAGGAGGAAGGCTCTGGAAGCGCTGAACAGGCGGGAGACTCCGACAGCGCAGGAGAGGAGGAAAACGCTGGCTGCGCTGAACAGGCGGGACGCACTGAAGGCCTGGTGCGTAGTGCTGGAACTGGTGGTACTGGATCGAGGACACGCCCAGGAAGCCTGGTGCGGGGAGCTGCTACCGGAGGACTGGTGTGTGGAGGTGGCTCTGGATAGACGGGACCTTGCAGGCGCACTGGAGCTCTTGAGCACCGAGCCTGCCCAACCTTACCTGGCTCGATGCCCACTCTAGCCCGGCCAATACGAAGAGCTGGTCTGAACCTCACCGGGCTATGCACCCGCACTGGAAACACCGTGCGCTCCATAGCATAACACGGTGCCTGCCCGGTCTCTCTAGCCCCCGGTAAGCACAGGGAGTTTGCGCAGGTCTCCTACCTGGCATAGCCATACTCCCTGTAAGCCCCTGAGCCCCCAATACATTTTTGGGGCTGCTTTTCGGGCTTCCTTGCCAAACGTGTTCCCTTGTATCGTCGGCTCCTATCTCCGGCTGCCTCTGCTCTCCTAAGTGCCTCCACCTGTTCCCATGGGAGGCGATCTCTACCGGCCAGTATCTCCTCCCAAGTGTAACAACCTTTGCCATCCAACACGTCTTCCCATGTCCATTCTCCCAATAATTCATCCTCCTTTCGCTGCTCCTGCTGTCGCTGCCTGTTACCACGCCGCTCGGTCCGTGTGTGGTGGGTGATTCTGTAACGGCGTTCGTCTGTTGAAGGAGAGTCGGACCAAAATGCAGCGTGGTGGTTACTCATGTACTTTAATGAAGAATCGCGATACATGAAAAAACTATAAAATATTACAAAAACAACAAACGGAACGTGAAAACCTATACAGCCTGTCTGGTGAACAACTACACAGAGACAGGAACAATCACCCACAAAATACACAGTGAAACCCCGGCTACCTAAATATGGTTCCCAATCAGAGACAACGAGAATCACCTGACTCTGATTGAGAACCTCCTCAGGCAGCCAAACCTATGCTACACCCCTACTCAGCCGCAATCCCAATACCTACAAAACCCCAATACGAAACACAACAAAATAAACCCATGTCACACCCTGGCCTGACCAAATATATAACGAAAACACAAAATACTATGACCAAGGCGTGACAGAACCCCCCCCCCCTAAGGTGCGGACTCCCGGACGCACCTCAAAACCATAGGGAGGGTCCGGGTGGGCGTCTGTCCATGGTGGTGGCTCCAGCTCAGGACGTGGACCCCACTCCATAAATGTCATAGTTCCTCCCCTTCGTGTCCTGGGATAATCCACCGTCACCGCCGACCATGGCCTAATAGTCCTCACCCAGAACCCCACTGGACTGAGGGGAAGCTCGTGACTGAGGGGCAGCTCGGGACTGAGGGGCAGCTCGGGACTGAGGCAGCTCGGGACTGAGGGGAAGCTCGGTACTGAGGGGAAGCTCGGGACTGAGGGGCAGCTCGGGACTGAGGGAAGCTCGGGACTGAGGGGAAGCTCGGGACTGAGGGGAAGCTCGGGACTGAGGGGCCCAGTACCCCAGTACTGAGAGGAGATGAAGCTCAGGCAGGTAGGTAGTAGGCTCCGGTAGATCCTGGCTGGCTGGCGGATCTGGAAGATTCTGGTTGACTGGCAGATCTGGAAGATTCTGGTTGACTGGCAGATCTGGAAGAATCTGGTTGACTGGCAGATCTGGAAGAATCTGGTTGACTGGCAGATCTGGAAGATCATGGCTGACTGGCGGATCTAGCTGCTCTGGCTGCTCCATGCAGACTGGCAGCTCTGGCTGCTCCATGCAGATTGGCAGCTCAGGCTGCTCCATGCAGACTGGCAGCTTTGTGCAGACTGACAGCTCTGGCTGCTCCATGTAGACTGGCAGCTCTGGCTGCTCCATGCAGATTGACAGCTCAGGCTGCTTCATGCAGACTGACAGCTCTGGCTGCTCCATGCAGACTGGAAGCTTTGTGCAGACTGACAGCTCTGGCTGCTCCATGCAGACTGGCAGCTCTGGCTGCTCCATGCAAATTGGCAGCTCTGGCTGCTCCATGCAGACTGGCAGCTCTGGCTGCTCCATGCAGATTGACAGCTCAGGCTGCTCCATGCAGGCTGACAGCTCTGGCTGCTCCATGCAGACTGGCAGCTCTGGCTGCTCCATGCAGACTGGCAGCTCTGGCTGCTCCATGCAGACTGACAGCTCAGGCTTCTCCATGCAGTCTGGCAGCTCTGGCTGCTCCATGCAGACTGGCAGCTCTGGCTGCTCCATGCAGACTGGCAGCTCTGGCTGCTCCATGCAAATTGGCAGCTCTGGCTGCTCCATGCAGACTGGCAGCTCTGGCTGCTCCATGCAGATTGACAGCTCAGGCTGCTCCATGCAGGCTGACAGCTCTGGCTGCTCCATGCAGACTGGCAGCTCTGGCTGCTCCATGCAGACTGACAGCTCAGGCTTCTCCATGCAGTCTGGCAGCTCTGGCTGCTCCATGCAGACTGGCAGCTCTGGCTGCTCCATGCAGACTGGCAGCTCTGGCTGCTCCATGCAGACTGGCAGCTCTGGCTGCTCCATGCAGACTGACAGCTCAGGCTGCTCCATGCAGACTGACAGCTCAGGCTGCTCCATGCAGGCTGACAGCTCTGGCTGCTCCATGCAGACTGGCAGCTCTGGCTGCTCCATGCAGTCTGGCAGCTCAGGCTGTTCCGAACAGGCAGGAGGCTCCGGCAGCGCTGTAGAGGAGGAAGGCTCTGGAAGCGCTGAACAGGCGGGAGACTCCGACAGCGCAGGAGAGGAGGAAAACGCTGGCTGCGCTGAACAGGCGGGACGCACTGAAGGCCTGGTGCGTAGTGCTGGAACTGGTGGTACTGGATCGAGGACACGCCCAGGAAGCCTGGTGCGGGGAGCTGCTACCGGAGGACTGGTGTGTGGAGGTGGCTCTGGATAGACGGGACCTTGCAGGCGCACTGGAGCTCTTGAGCACCGAGCCTGCCCAACCTTACCTGGCTCGATGCCCACTCTAGCCCGGCCAATACGAAGAGCTGGTCTGAACCTCACCGGGCTATGCACCCGCACTGGAAACACCGTGCGCTCCATAGCATAACACGGTGCCTGCCCGGTCTCTCTAGCCCCCCGGTAAGCACAGGGAGTTTGCACAGGTCTCCTACCTGGCATAGCCATACTCCCTGTAAGCCCCCTGAGCCCCCCCCAATACATTTTTGGGGCTGCTTTTCGGGCTTCCTTGCCAAACGTGTTCCCTCGTATTGTCGGCTCCTATCTCCGGCTGCCTCTGCTCTCCTAAGTGCCTCCACCTGTTCCCATGGGAGGCGATCTCTACCGGCCAGTATCTCCTCCCAAGTGTAACAACCTTTGCCATCCAACACGTCTTCCCATGTCCATTCTCCCAATAATTCATCCTCCTTTCGCTGCTCCTGCTGTCGCTGCCTGTTACCACGCCGCTCGGTCCGTGTGTGGTGGGTGATTCTGTAACGGCGTTCGTCTGTTGAAGGAGAGTCGGACCAAAATGCAGCGTGGTGGTTACTCATGTACTTTAATGAAGAATCGCGATACATGAAAAAACTATAAAATATTACAAAAACAACAAACGGAACGTGAAAACCTATACAGCCTGTCTGGTGAACAACTACACAGAGACAGGAACAATCACCCACAAAATACACAGTGAAACCCCGGCTACCTAAATATGGTTCCCAATCAGAGACAACGAGAATCACCTGACTCTGATTGAGAACCTCCTCAGGCAGCCAAAACTATGCTACACCCCTACTCAGCCGCAATCCCAATACCTACAAAACCCCAATACGAAACACAACAAAATAAACCCATAAAGTGTGTAAGATGTGAAAAAATTATTGTTGTCAATGACAAGCCACCGGGGTCAGACAACTTGGATGGAAAATTACTGAGCATAATAGCAGATGATATTGCTACTCGATATTGCTACTCCTAATTGCCATATCTTCAATTTAAGCCTACTAGAAAGTGTGTGCTTTCAGGCCTGGAGGGAAGCAAACGTTATTCCTCTAATTAAGAATAGTAAAGCCCCCTTTACTGGTTCAAATAGCCGACTAATCAGCCTGTTACCAACCCTTAGTAAACTTTTGGAAAAAATGAAACCAAAATATAACTTTTTGGTAAAAACTCAACTTGTCGTGTTTGGAGCACAAGAATGCTGAGTTGCATCCAAAGAACACCATACCTACTGTGAAGCATGGGGGTGGAAACATCATGCTTTGGGGCTGTTTTTCTGCAAACGGACCAGGACGACTGATCCGTGTAAAGGAAAGAATGAATGGGGCCATGTATCGTGAGATTTTGAGTGAAAACCTCCTTCCATCAGCAAGGGCATTGAAGATGAAACGTGGCTGGGTCTTTCAATATGACAATGATCCAAAACACACCGCAAGGGGCAACGAAGGAGTAGCTTCGTAAGAAGCATTTCAAGGTCCTGGAGTGGCCTAGCCAGTCTCCAGATCTCAACCCCATAGAAAATCTGGAGGCAGTTGAAAGTTCGTGTTGCCCAGCAACAGCCCCAAAACATCACTGCTCTCGGTGAGATCTGCATCTTTTTAAATGGGAGAACTTGCACAATTGGTGGCTGACTAAATACTTTTTTTTGCCCCACTGTACCTGTCTAACAGAACGCAGAGGGTGTTTTTTAATGGAAGCCTTTCCAACATAATCCAGGTAGAATCAGGTATTCCCCAGGGCAGCTGTCTATGCCCCTTACTTTTTTCAAACTTTACTAACAACATGCCACTGTGTTTGAGTGAAGTCAATGTGTCTACATATGCGGATGACTCAACACTATACATATCAGCTACTACAGTGACTGAAATGACTGCAACACTTAATAACAAAGAGCTGCAGTTAATTTCAGAATGGGTGGCAAGGAATAAGTTGGTCCTAAATATTTAAAAAACTTAAAACCTAAATCTTATATTGAATAATGTGGAAATTGAGCAAATTCGGGTGACTAAACTGCTTGTTCAGGTGACTAAACCCTGAATTGTAAACTGTCATGGTCAAAACATGTTGATACAACAGTAGCTACGTTGGGGAGAAGTCTGTCCATGATAAAGCACTGCTCTGCCTTCTTAACAACAGTATCAACGAGTCAGGTCCTACAGGCCCTAGTTTTGTCACACCTCGACTACTGTTCAGTTGTGTGGTCAGGTGCCAAAAAGAGAGAATTAGGAAAATTACAATTGGCTCAGAACAGGGCAGCTAGAATGGCCCTTAAATGTACACGTAGAGTTAACATGAATGATATGCATGTCAATCTTTCGTGGCTCAAAATGGGGGAGAGATTGACTCATCACTTCTTGTTTTTGTAAGAAGTGTTGACAAGCTGAATGCACCAAGCTGTCTGTTTAAATTACTAGCACACAGCTTGGACACCCATGCACACCCCACAAGACATGCCACCAATCTCCAACTCCAGAACAGGCTATTAGATGTGCACAATACTACATAAAGCCATGGCTACATGGTACTCTATTCCGCATCAGGTAACTGTTCCAAGCATTGGAATCAGATTTAAAAAACAGATACGAATACACCTTATGGACTGTGAAGAGACACACACACGCATAGGTACAGAAATACACATATGCACATGAGTGCTAGCACACGCACTCTACACACACGTACATTGTAATATTGTTGTATGGCAGCATCATCTATCTTGTGTTGTAGATTGGTAGTGGTGTAACAATATTATATGATGTACCATTTTATCTTTTGATCTACAGCAACAGTCAAAAGTTTGGACACACTCATTCCAGGGTTTTTCTTTATTTTTACTATTTGCTACATTGTAGAACAATAGTGAAGACATCAATAAGAGTGAAGACAATAATACATGTGGAAACATGTAGCAACCAAAAAAGTGTTAAACAAATCAAAATATATTTGAGATTTGAGATTCTTCAAAGTAGACACGCTTTGCCTTGATGACAGCTTTGCACAATCTTGGCATTCTCTCAACCAGCTTCATTAGGTAGTCACCTGGAATGTATTTCAATTAACAGGTGTGTTAATTTGTGGTATTTCTTTCCTTCTTAATGCATTTGAGCCAATTGCTTATGTTGTGAAAAGGTAGGGGTGGTATACAGAAGATAACCCTATTTGGTAAAAGACCCAAGTCCATATTATGGCAAGAACAGCTCAAATAAGCAAAGAGAAACGACAACCCATCCTTACTTTAAGACATGAAGGTCAGTCAATTCGGAAAATGTAAAGAACCAAAAGTTTCTTCAAGTGCAGTCGCAAAAACCACCAAGCGTTATGATGAAGCTAGCTCTCACGAGGACCTCCACAGGAAAGTAAGACCCAGAATTACCTCTGCTGCAGAGGATGAGTTCATTAGAGTTACCAGCCTCAAATTTCTGCAAAGAAATCACTACTAAAGGACACAAGTGAGAAGAAGAGACTTGCTTGGGCCAAGAAACACGAGCAATGGACATTAGACTGGTGGAAATCTGTACTTTGACCTTTTTGGTTCCAAACGCCGCTTCTTTGTGATATGCAGAGTGGGTGAACAGATGATCTCCACATGTGTGGTTCCCCCTGTGAAGAACGGAAGAGGAGGTATGATGGTGTGAGGGTGCTTTTCTGGTGACACTGTCTGTGATTTATTTAGAATTCAAGGCACCAGTATGGCTACCACAGCATTCTGCAGCGATACACCTTCCCATCTGGTTTTCGCTTAGTGGGACTTTCATTTGTTTTTCAACAGGTCAATGGCCCAAAACACACGTCCAGGCTGTGTAAGGGCTATTTGATCAAGAAGGAGAGTGATGGAGTGATGCATCAGATGACCTTGCCTCCACAATCACCCGACCTCAACAGGATTAAGATGGTTTCAGATGAGTTGTCATCATGGCAAAGCGTGGCTACTTCGAAGAATCTAAAATATATAATATATTTTGATTTGTTTGACACTTTTTGGTTACTACATGATTCCACAAGTGTTATTTCATAGTTTTGTGGCTTCACAATTATTGTACAATGTAGAATAGTAAAAATAAAGAAAAACTCTTGAATGAGTAGGTGTGTCCAAACTTTTGCCTGGTACTGTATGTTTAATGCAAGTGCCTTAGAAACAGTTTATCTTGTGTAGCCAGCACCTGCAAGTTATTGGATGTGGATATACACTACATTTGAAACGAGGTCCTTTAAGATTACAGATAAACCACCTCTCCCACAGGATCACCACAGGGTGTTGAGGGGAGGAGTTTGTTGTGGTTTTCACCAAGGCTGACTGTATATTTACTGACCTGTCCACCAGAAGCAGCCTGATGTGTTTGTCATCTCCCTCCCTCACCTGGTAACACCAGTAAACGCTAAAGGCCCCTGTAGCATGCACATCAAGGCAGGTTTTGTCATATTGCGCTCAAACATTTATCTTTACTAATTGACACACACACACAAACACTCAGACACACATTCCTACACTTCTGTCAGACAAATGCAGCTGCTCACGAAATGCACACACTTGCTGAACGGTTTGAACAATTCAGCTGACAGCGAACCTTGTTCGGCCCCATGTCTCACAGAGCTATTGAAAATATTTATCTTTATGGTATTATTGCATTGAGATTAACATTAACGCACAGGAGAACAAATCTTCTTTGTTGTGAGATATGTTGTTTTTTTACATGTTCTGTCATTTTCTCCATGTCATCAAGTGAGCAAGGTACTTTCCTTTCTTACTGACAATGTATTGAGATATTCCTCCAACTCAACATCAGTGACGTATTTGGCACGGTTATACAATCGTTTTTGGTCAGTGTACCGTGAGTGTCCTGTCTGGCCTGAGTGCAGTTCAGGGGTGAGACCATCCAGGTGGAATCAGAACAAACAAGCTGTCAAGGACAGTTACATCTTCCAATGTGACACGTGCAAAGCTAGGCCCCATAAAGCTGTCCATCATGTGTCCACAGCCAGGCGCCAGTGTCTGGGCCCCGAGGGCCACGTCAGTGGGAGAGAGGCTGCATTGTTTCGCATGAGAGAAAACAAGACATCCTCTTAGGACTCTGACTCACTCAAGTCTCTTACATGTACCTTAGCTAATGTGGACAAACATCCCAAGTTTTTGTTTTGTTTCCACAATAAAGGTACGAAAACCCTAGTGATACTAAAGGATATTCCAGGTCATCTTCATTTCTGTCAACCTGCACAGATTATCAGATTCCACAATGCCTGGAAAAGTGTAAACAGTTTAACTGAGTTACTTACTTAGTGTAATTGTATTGGTTCATCGAACATAACCTTGTTTACTACAAAAAGAGCCAAAGTTAGTTGGAAGCTAGGTTTAAAACTACAGGTACTGCACTCTTACAATTTTGTGAGGGAACGTTCTTCTCAGGCTGGTGATTACTTGCGACAGAAACACTTGTTTTAATCCCCTCTCTGAATGACAGGATTATTTTTGTGGACAAAACAACATTACAGATAAGTATCATCTTCTCTACCATCACTCGAACTCCGTGTTATTGAGTATTCAAATGGAGGAGAAAAACTAATTACAAAACATGTCTGGCAAAGAGAGTTATCTTAAAGATAGTCTGCAGTGCAGACCCATTTTAGCCATTTGTTTTTTGTTCTGCAAACCTAATTACAGTTTTGTACAAATAGATAAATTCTCCTTAATAGTTCCTCAAACCTGTTATGACCTTCAAATACAATTATGACATCTGCAGAAGTAAGGCATTTAATAAACACTATTTACATTAGCCTAAATTCATTTAGGTGCTATGCTCAGACACTTTGGATACAAATCCTGTTTTGTTTTGCTGTTGGTAGAGCATTTACCAAAATTACATTTATTATGAAAGATATAACTCCTCAAACTTTGGTGGAAATGAAATGGTGTGCATGTTCCTGCCTTACTCAATCAAGCTACTGTCATGACGTTTGTCACGGTTTTCATATGGTGAAGGAGAGTCGGACCAAACTGCAGCGTGTCGATTGCGATCCATGTTTAATCACACAACGTAAACACGAATAAACACAAACACTACAAAACAATAAACGAAACGAAAACCGAAAACAGCCTATACTTGTGTCAACTAACACAGCACAAGGACATCAAGACACTCAGGACAATCACCCACAATAAAATCCAAAGAATATGGCTGCCTAAATATGGTTCCCAATCAGAGACAACGATAAACACCTGCCTCTAATTGAGAACCACTTCAGACAGCCATAGACTAACCTAGAACACCCCACTAAGCTACAATCCCACTATCTACACACCACATACAAAAACCCATGTCACACCCTGGCCTGACCAAATACATGAAGAAAAACACAAAATACTATGACCAGGGCGTGACAACGTTGGCCTGGGGGTATGTTTATGACAGTCATAAATATCTCTTCCCCCCTTTTTCCTCTCTCTACCCTACTGATGTTACATTTGCAAAACCCTTAGTTAACATAGAGATTCTGGGAACATCTGAATGTGGGGGGAAATGAACTATATTCTGGTAATCCGACCAATTGAACATATGCGTTGGTACTTAATGAATATGATGTCAGTTCAGTTGTCATCTGAGACATTCTCATCAATGCTAAGATGACATAAACTCTACAGTGGAAAGTCTACACATCAGAGTTATCAGATTCACATAGAATTGTTGTTCAAGTTAAATGTTTGAATGTGAAATCATTTGTGATGGGATGAAATGTGATTTTAGCTTCTAAAATGTGAGATGTGGGTTTTCATAAAGTAGGGCTCTGCTCAATCAGTGGCCCACCCCTGTGAAGGGACATGGGCTATACAACTTTTCAAACACGCCCTCCTCTCCCTTCCTAAAATAAAGCATTGACGACAATATAACCTCCTGTTCCGAGGATGTGAGGACAACGGTCCGATGTCAGCTGGCGCAGTGGTTAAGGGCGCTGTACTGCAGCCTCTGTCGTAACCGGCCGCGACCCGGAGGTCCGTGGGGCGACACACAATTGGCCTAGCGCGGTCCGGGTTAGGGAGGGTTTGGCCAGTAGAGAAATCCTTGTATCATCGCGCACCAGCGACCCCTGTGGCGGGCAGGGTGCACAGTGTTTCCTCTGACACATTGGTGCGGCTGGCTTCCGGGTTGGATGGCACTGTGTTAAGAAGCAGTGCGGCTTGGTTGGGTTGTGTATCGGAGGACGCATGACTTTCAACCTTCATCGAGCCCGTACGGGAGTTGTAAGGATGAGACAAGATAGTAGCTACTATCTGGGATATCAACTCACTGTAAATGTACCAGTTTATTGTTATGTTTGATAAAACATTCAATACACACCAAGTGGCACTATTACAAAATTACCACAAAATCCAAATGCACTTTGAGACCCTGAATGAGAACCTGTCGATAATATCTGTTATCAATGGCATTTATGTACCATAATCAAAATACCAATTTTAAACATTTTCCCACTCTTTTCAAAAGAAGAAGAGGAGGAAGCCCTACTTTTTTATCAAAAACAACATGCTAGTTTGAGAGGGGTGAATACAGCCCACACTTTAGAAACCATGAAACAGTCAATTGACTGGGTGGGTAACTCAAGGTGAGATTGTTTTTTAGAGTCTGTCTCCTTGTTGTGTCAAATTCCAATCATTCCTCAGATGTAGCAAACCAATTCAAATGTAAACATTTAGAGTGTTGGTTGTAGTTTACAATTTGACAGTTATTTGTTTTAAAACTTATTGGGACAAGACCAGAGACAATTCAAAAATCTTTGTTTGTACTTCACATCAGTCTTCAGTTGTCGATTTCATTTCCCTTTTCAGAAGGAATGGAAATACAGCAATAGCCCGCGTATCCCGCACTGACCTTAGTTATCTTTGTTTTCTTTATTATTTTGGTTAGGTCACGGTGTGACGAGGGTGGTGTGTTTCATTTTTTTGTATTGTCTAGGTTTGCCTTGTCTCGGGGTTTATATGTCTATGGTTGCCAAGATTGGTTCTCAGTCAGAGGCAGCTGTTTATCGTTGTCTCTGATTTGGAACCATATTTAGGTAGTCATATTCCTTGGTTTATCTGTAGGTTATTGTCTATGTGTAGTTGCATGTCAGCACTCGGTCTTTATAGCATCACGGTCGTTTTGTTGTTTGGTATAGTTTGTTTAGTGTTCTTCCTTTTATTAAAGAAGAATGAATTCACATCACGCTGCGCCTTGGTCTCCTCTATATGACGAATGTGACAGAATAACCCACCAAACCAGGATCAGGCGGCGTGAAAAGGAGGAACAGTGATTAATGGGGAAATGGACCTGGGAGGAGATATTAGATGGAGCAGGACCCTGGACACAGCCGGGAGAGTATTGCCATCCTAAGGAGGAGTTAGAGGCAGCGAAAGCGGAACGGCGATACTACAAGGAGAAATACCGGAGAATAGAGGAACAGCGACGATATGAAGGTACACGGCTAGCATGGAACCCTGAGAGGCAGCCCCAAGATTATTTTGGGGGGGCACACGAGGAGATTGGCTGTGTCAGGTAGGAGACCTGAGCAAACTCCTCATGCTTACCGTGGGGAGCGTGTAACTGGTCAGGCACAGGCACAGTGTTATGCAGAGATGCACATGGTGTCTCCAATGGGCATCCAGCCAGGAAGGAGGGTGCCGGCTCAGCGCTCCTGGTCTCCAGTATACCTCCTTGGAACAGGATATCCTGCGCTGGCTCTGCGTACTGTGTCTCCGGTGAATCTGCACAACCCAGTGCATCCTGTGCCAGTGCCCTGCATTGGACAAAAATAAACGAAAATAAACATCCAGCCAGGACGGGTTGTGTCAGCTCTACACTCCAGACTTCCAGTACGCCTCCACAGTCCAGTACGTCATGTGCCTGCTCCCCGCACTCGCCCTGAGGTGTGTGTCACCAGCCCAGTACCACCAGTGCCAACACCATGCACCAGGCTTCCTGTGCGCCTCCAGAGCCCAGGACGTCCTGTTCCTCCTCCCCGCACTCGCCCTGAGGTGCATGTCCCCAGCCCGGTACCACCAGTTCCGGCACCACGCACCAGGCCTCCAGTGTGCCTCCAGGGTCCAGTACTCCCTGTTCCTGCTCCTCTCACTCGCCCTGAGGTGTGTGTACCCAGCCCGGTACCACCAGTGCCGGCACCACGCACCAGGCCTATAGTGCGCCTCTGCAATCCAGTACGCCTTGCTCATCCTCCCCGCACTCGCCATGAGGTGCATGTCCCCAGCCCGGTACCACCAGTGCCGACACCACGCACCAGGCCTACAGTGCACCTCGCCAGTCCTGAGCATCCGGTGACAGTACCCAGTCCAGGGCGTCTGGCGACAGTACCCAGTCCAGAGCGTCCAGCGACAGTACCCAGTCCCGAGCATCTGGCGACAGTACCCAGTCCAGAGCGTCCGATGACGGCCGCAGACCGGAACCTCCCGCGACGGGCCACAGTCCGGAACATCCCACGACGGGCCACAGACCGGAACCTCCCGCAACGGGCCACAGTCCGGAACCTCCCACGACGGGCCACAGTCCGGAATCTCCCGCGACGGTCCCCAGCCCGCGGTCTCCAGCGACGGACCCCAGCCCGGGGTCTCCCGCGACGGTCCCCAGCCCGCGGTCTCCAGCGACGGACCCCAGCCCGGGGTCTCCAGCGACGGTCCCCAGCCCGGGGTCTCCAGCGACGGTCCCCAGCCCGGGGTCTCCAGCGACGGTCCCCAGCCCGGGGTCTCCAGCGACGGTCCCCAGCCCGGGGTCCCCATCGAGGGTCCCCAGCCTTTGTCTAGTCTAGGGGTTTATATGTCTATGGTTGCCTAGAATGGTTCTCAATCAGAGGCAGCTGTTTATCGTTGCCTCTGATTGGGAACCATATTTAGGTAGCCATATTCCTTGGTTTATCTGTGGGTTATTGTCTATGTGTAGTTGCATGTCAGCACTCAGTCTTTATAACGTCACGTTTGTTTTGTTGTTTTCTATAGTGTGTTTAGTGTTCCTCCTTTTATTAAAGAAGAATGTATTCAGATCACGCTGCACCTTGATCTCCTCTATATGACGAATGTGACACTGTGACATTTACTGTATGGATGTGCAGTGCCGTGTCAGAAACAAAAAAGCCATTGTCATTGTATGTTGTTACTATGTGTACCCCACGAAGAAGAAAATGGAAAAAGAAGGGAATAGGAAAAATATTGACAAATTCCTTTTAAAAAGTCATCACACCTATTTCCATCAAAGTCACTAATTATTGCCTTTCTCCATCGACTACAGCTCGGCATTCAACAGCCTCGGCGGCCAAATATGTCCACAGACGATGCAATCTCAACCACACTGCACACACTGCCCTAACCCACCTGGACAGGAGGAATACCTATGTGAGAATGCTGTTCATCGACTACAGCTCGGCATTCAACACCATAGTACCCTCCAAGCTCGTCATCAAGCTCGAGACCCTGGGTCTCGACCCCGCCCTGTGCAACTGGGTACTGGACTTCCTGACGGGCCGCCCCCAGGTGGTGAGGGTAGGCAACAACATCTCCTCCCCGCTGATCCTCAACACGGGGGCCCCACAAGGGTGCGTTCTGAGCCCTCTCCTGTACTCCCTGTTCACCCACGACTGCGTGGCCACGCACGCCTCCAACACAATCATCAACTTTGCGGACGACACAACAGTGGTAGGCTTGATTACCAACAACGACGAGACGGCCTACAGGGAGGAGGTGAGGGCCCTCGGAGTGTGGTGTCAGGAAAATAACCTCACACTCAACGTCAACAAAACTAAGGAGATGATTGTGGACTTCAGGAAACAGCAGAGGGAACACCCCCCTATCCACATCGATGGAACAGTAGTGGAGAGGGTAGCAAGTTTTAAGTTCCTCGGCATACACATCACAGACAAACTGAATTGGTCCACTCACACTGACAGCGTCGTGAAGAAGGCGCAGCAGCGCCTCTTCAACCTCAGGAGGCTGAAGAAATTCGGCTTGTCACCAAAAGCACTCACAAACTTCTACAGATGCACAATCGAGAGCATCCTGGCGGGCTGTATCACCGCCTGGTACGGCAACTGCTCCGCCCTCAACCGTAAGGCTCTCCAGAGGGTAGTGAGGTCTGCACAACGCATCACCGGGGCAAACTACCTGCCCTCCAGGACACCTACACCACCCGATGTTACAGGAAGGCCATAAAGATCATCAAGGACATCAACCACCCGAACCACTGCCTGTTCACCCTGCTATCATCCAGAAGGCGAGGTCAGTACAGGTGCATCAAAGCTGGGACCGAGAGACTGAAAAACAGCTTCTATCTCAAGGCCATCAGACTGTTAAACAGCCACCACTAACATTGAGTGGCTGCTGCCAACACACTGTCATTGACACTGACCCAACTCCAGCCACTTTAATAATGGGAATTGATGGGAAATGATGTAAATATAACACTAGCCACATTAAACAATGCTACCTTATATAATGTTACTTACCCTACATTATTCATCTCATATGCATACGTATATACTGTACTCTACATCATCGACTGCATCCTTATGTAATACATGTATCACTAGCCACTTTAACTATGCCACTTTGTTTACTTTGTCTACATACTCATCTCATATGTATATACTGTACTCGATACCATCTACTGTATGCTGCTCTGTACCATCACTCATTCATATATCCTTATGTACATATTCTTTATCCCCTTACACTGTGTATAAGACAGTAGTTTTGGAATTGTTAGTTAGATTACTTGTTGGTTATCACTGCATTGTCAGAACTAGAAGCACAAGCATTTCGCTACACTCGCATTAACATCTGCTAACCATGTGTATGTGACAAATAAAATTTGATTTGATTTGAACCTGACCAAAATGCAATTTCCATCAGATGTTTTGTAATACAGAATGAAATCTTTATGATCCCTGAATGGCAAGCCTTCTGCACCATGAATACATACATAAAAACATAAACATATCATAAATACAACAACAAGGGGAGGTTAAAAATAATTTAAAAATTAAGATTTCCGATAAATGTAAAATGTTAACAAAGAGCAACCAATGACCCTTAGGTCAGGTCTGTGTACAACAATGTTTGTTCTTTTCCTCAGGCCATGTTGAATGGTTTTGCATTGGTGCAGGTTTGTTTCTCCCCATGGTTCCTAGGCAGGGCTGGGAGTGATCTATGCCAGTGGGAAGCTACTTTGTTTCCTGTTGAACACTTAGCTATCAGTGTAAGGATGAACCCACTACAGAAACCATCGCAAACAGCCTCGGCGGCCAGAGTTATGGTGGCGTTCGGTAACGGATTGGGACCCGGGACACAGGAGATAACTCCCACGGTGGAGAGACACACACACACAACCCCCCTCCGTTTTTCCTCTCTCTCTCACTCTCTCTTCACCTCCCTAGTCTCCATCCCTCTCCTCTGCGGCCTAAGATTGAGTGCTTCGAAGCCAACTGGGTGGCCTGAGTACAGTATAACTTTAATTTAATTTTTATTTTATTTAGATCCCCATTAGCTGACAATAATGGTGACATTACTTTACAATTTACATACATCTAAAATCAACTACATCTAAAAACATGAACATAGACATTACAACTAGGTCAGACAGGAGAGAGGTGTTGTGAGGTGTTGTTTTACTTGTTTTTTAAAATATAATTTTGCTGTTTGCTTGAGTAATTTGAGATGGAAAGTGATATGTGACCTATATAATACTGTCTGTTGCCTTGAATCCGTTCTGGATTTGGGGACTGTGAAGAGACCCCTGGTGGCATATGTGGTGTGGTAAGTACAGTATGTCTGTCAGATTTATACAGTGCCTTCAGAATGTATTCACACCCCTTGACTTTTTCCACATTTTGTTGTTATAGCCTGAATTTAAATTTTATTACATTACATTTGTATTCACTGGCCTACAAACAATACCCCATAATGTCAAAGTGTAATTAAAGTTTTTCACAAAAACAAAATATATATAAAAAAAATAAAGCTGAAATGTCTTGAGTCAGATATTCAACCCCTTTCTTAAGGCAAACCTAAATAAGTTCAGGCATAAGTTCAGGCATAAAACATCCATTTAATCTCTTTTGAATTCAGGGTACAACACAACAAAATGTGGAATAAGTCAAGGGATATGAATACTTTTTGAAGGCACTATATGTCAGTTGATTATGGAGACAATTTGGAAATTTCAACACAATAATATTTCTCACAGAAACAAGAATTGATACAGTTAATCTTTCATCAACCCTCAACCAGGAAAGACATGCATGTTGTTGATGTTAGCTCTGTATGTGCAGTTAAGGGCAAGGCATGTTGTAACTTTGCTATGTGTTTCTTTGCTGCACTTGACAAGACCAGAGCCTATACAACTAGTACAGTTGATTTGTGTGTAAAAAACGCAGAACATATTATTTTAACAGACATACCCCTCCCCTTCTTCACAACAACTTTGTTAATATGACTTAACCATTATAATTGACCTTCCAATGTTATACTTAAAAGGTTAGCTTCCTCAACTTGCTCAATGGTCACAACCTTTATACACAACTCCAGTTGAGGTTTAGGTCTTAGAGAATGTTTTGAAACAAATCCAATGCTTTTAGTTTTAGCCGTATTTAACACCAGTTTATTAGTAATCACTGACTTCAACTCTTTATTTAGAATTTCAGTGGGCTCACTGGCTTCGGGTGCTGACATGTAGTGTGGAACCATCAGCATCCATAATCATGCTAGCTTTGTTTAATACCAGTGGCAAATCATTTGTAAAAATTGAGAAAAGTAACGGCCCAAGTCAGCTGCCCAGAGGGACACACCACACTGTACAAATGTTAGAGAATACCTCTCCATCCCTGTGATGCCAGGTGATGTAAAGCCATAGCAAGTGAGTTTATTCAATAACAATTTCTGATCAATAACATCAAAGGCTACACTGCAATATAACACAGCCCCAACTATCATCTTATTATCCATGTATTTTAAATAGAGATAGCAATAACTGCATGTACTTATTAGCATATAACATTGAAGTAACACAGGTTATTAGTTTCCAGTATAAAATAAGAATGTGTTCTTAACTGACTTGCCTGTTTAAATAAAGGTAAAATAAAAAAAATAAAAAAAATAAGGCCTAAAGTAAAACGCAACCAGGCAATTCTCTCAATACTGTTGCAAGTGCTTAGATCAGTGTTTTGTGAGCATTGAGACAATTCATGTTGTAAATTAAGTCCGCAGTGAGGAAAAAGCAACAAAGAGAGAGTTTCTATCAAATCTCCTCCCTCTGACAGCTGTTATCACTCACTTTTTGGCTGGAAAAGAACACAAGTTTAAATCGGTGTGCAGAAAAAGAAAATGGTATTGAATAACCCCCTTGGTCAAATATTTTTTGAGGATTGTCATGCAGTCTGATAAATTAGGTGGCCTCTCGATCGATAACTGCTTCTTTCTTCATAGTTCAAGATGGGATTTTTGTCAAAATAGGAACTGGAGCAATGTCCATTGACTTCACTACACTGACTTGGTGTAATTTCGAGGAAGGTAGACAGCAATTGGAAGAAGTACCTATTTGTGGGTTTGCTCAGGTGTGTGTGTATGAGTTTTTTTATTTAAAAGCTGATATCCACGATTGGCGAAACAGTACCCCTGCTCGCCACAGACACAGTTGTTATTGATTGGCGAAACAGTACCCTTGGTCGCCACAGACACAGTTGTTATTGATTGGCGAAACAGTACCCCTGGTCTCCACAGACACAGTTGTTATTGATTGGCGAAACAGTACCCCTGGTCGCCACAGACACATTTGTTATTGTTTTTGTTTAGAAGAAATGATCATCCAGCATCGTGGTAAAACATGTTGTAATACATACTCTGCCGTTCTATCGCGAATTCAATGATGTCCGAGGGAAAAAAAGGGTTTGTTGTTTGAAGTAATGTCTTTGTTGTTGTAATATCACAAATGGACTTGACAGTTTCACCACTATGGATTCCAGCTTTAATGTAGCCTTCCATTTGCTTGAGCTATAAACAGAGAGAGTACTGTGTCAGTACATATAACATCCTTAAAATTCACTATTTTCATTATAATACATTTTCATTGACCATAATATGATATTGCACAATGATTTCATGCAACTGGAGTCAAGTCAGTTGGTAAAATGTTAGGTGCACACTGTGTACACTGACCTTTACGTCTAGCTACCAGTTTCATCTCTGCTTCTTTCATCATTTAACTGACATCCCTCCCTCAAGCTATAGCACCAGATCCATGTGCTTACCATCTCACCATCCAAGTTAAAGAGACAACTCTACAAGATGGCATATCTTCCATACCGGAGATTTCACACAATTTTTAACACCTTCCATTTTCAATTCTAACATGCTCCATGGCATGTGAAATGGCTTGATAACCTGTTTCCAATACATTTGCAATGAATTTAGGAACTACAAATGCACTCTTAAGTCCTAACTAGCTTTTCAGGCATTTCAGATGAAAGTAAAGATGATACAATTCAGTTTGTGTTACAAAAACAAATGATTGTGTAATTATTGTATTTCTAATACATGTTTAACATGTAGGCCTACATTTCTGATAGGGTTCCATCTTTGCGTAACCAACTTTGTAAATGTGTGGAAAAATAAAATTGGTTATTGTGTAATAAATGTATTTTCAACATGTTTTTAACATGCACAGTACATTTCCAGTAAGGCTCTATCTGTGTTTGTCCAACTTTGTATCACATACAAATATGGAATCTTCTAAATTAAAATGTCATGGTGGCGTGATGTTCCATTAAGGCTGATTCCCCCTCGCCCTTTCTCTCCTCTTATCCTCCCAGTGGACCTATTAAGCAAGGGACAAAATGATTGAAGTTCAAATTCTATTTCCTATATAGTGCACTAATTTTGACCAGGCTCTGGTCAAAAGTAGTGCACTACATAGGGAACAGGGTGCCATTTGAGACGCAGACTGAAGGTTTCAGCTCACCGCTCCCCTCCACCGAGCGCTTGTCCCAGCAACCCTGACCTTTACCAAGACAGCCGTCGCCGCTAATGTGCTCGCATATCTAATGAGAGGTTCAGATGTAGCCCTGACAGCCCTATATGTGCGATAATTCCACCCCCACTCTCCCAACCCCCCCCCCAAAAAAGTAACAAAAAGAGAACTTGCCATCTTGTTCTGTTTTTAAATGTTGAGGTATTCCCCAACAAGATCTGTCTTTCTCTCCTCCTCCTCATTTCTCTCTCTTTCTCACTATCTCTCTTTTCTTCTTCACTTCTTGTATCTTTCTCTCCCTGTTCTCTAGGGAAAGGTTATTTGAAAGGACAAGGCATTGCCTGATTTTCATAAAAGGCGCCACTGTCTGTCAGTGAGTGGCAGGGGAGATTCTAATCATGCTCTCACTTCCACATATAACAGACATTCTTACCCTTAAGTCATCTCACGTGGCAGCGTCAGTAATATTTATGTAATCATTAATGGAAAAAGCCTTGTGGACAAAAACGTCTTAATACATACATTTTAGCAGAAGGGGGAAATCAACTTTACATTCAAGTTGAAGGCCAAACAGGGTACTGCAGGCTGTCATTAGCAACTAAGTTGTCCTTCTTCTTCTCAAATCGAATCAAATTTCATTTGTCACGTTCACATGTTTATAAGATGTTATTGTGAGTGTAACGAAATTCTTGTGTTTCCAGCTCTAACAGTACAGCAATATCTAACAATTTCACAACAATACACACAAATATAAAGTAAAGGAATGGAAATAGGAATATATAAATATTGGGTGATCAATGTCAGAGCAGCATAGACTTAGATACAGTAGAATAGGAGCAAATATAAATTCAGCACAAAAAAAACACCTCTCATTGTCAACTGCATTTATTTTCAGCAAACCTGACATGTAAATATTTCTATGAACATAACAAGATTCAAAAACTGAGACATAAACTGAACAAGTCCCACAGACATGTGACTAACAGAAATGGAATAATGGGTCCCTGAACAAAAGGGGGGTCAAAATCAAAAGTAACAGTCGGTATCTGGTGTGGCCACCAGCTGCAATAAGTACTGCACCAGATTTGCCAGTTATTGCTGTGAGATGTTACCCCACTCTTCCACCAAGGCACCTGCAAGATCCCGGACATTTCTGGTGGGAATAGCCCTAGCCCTCACCCTCCGATCCAACAGGTCCCAGACGTGCTCAATGGGATTGAGATCTGGGCTCTTCGCTGGCCATGGCAGAACACTGACATTCCTGTCTTGTAGGAAATCACGCACAGAATGAGCATTATGGCTGGTGGTATTGTCATGCTGGAGGGTCATGTCAGGATGAGCCTGCAGGAAGGGTACCACAAGAGGGAGGAGGATATCTTCCCTGTGATGCACAGTGTTGAGTTTGCCTGCAATGATAACCTGCTCAGTCCGATGATGCTGTGACACAACGCCCCAGACCATGACAGACCCTCCACCTCCAAATCAATCCTGCTCCAGGGTACAGGCCTCGGTGTAACTTTTCGTACCTTCAACGATAAACGCAAATCCAACCATCACCCCTGGTGAGACAAAACCGTGACTCGTCAGTGAAGAGCACTTTTTGCCAGTCCTATCTGGTCCAGCAACAGTGACTTTGTGCCCATAGGCAACGTTGTTGCCGGGGATGTCTGGTGAGGACTTGCCTCACAACAGGCCTACAAGCCCTCAGTCCAGCCTCTCTCAGCCTATTGCGGACAGTCTGAGCACTGATGGAGGGATTGTGAGTTCCTGGTGATTGTTGCCATACTGTACCTGTCCCGCAGGTGTGATGTACAGATGTACCGATCCTGTGCAGGTGTTGTTACACGTGGTCTGCCACTGCGAGGCCGATAATCTGTCCGTCCTGTCTCCCTGCTGTCTTAGGCGTCTCGCAGTATGGACTTTACAATTTGTTGCCCTGGCCACATCTGCAGTCCTCATGCCTCCTTGCAGCATTCCTAAGGCATATTCACGCAGATAAGCAGGGACACTAGGCATCTTTCTTTTGTTTTTTTTTCAGAGTCAGTAGAGAGGCCTCTTTAGTGTCATAGAGTTTCATAACTGTGACCTTAATTGCCTACCGTCTGTAAGCTGTTAGTGTCTTAACAACCGTTCCACAGGTACATGTTCATTAATTGTTTATGGTTCATTGAACAAGCATAGAAACAGTGTTAAAACCCTTTACAATGAAGATCTGTGAAGTTATTTGGATTTTTACAAATTACCTTTGTAAGACAGGGTCCTGAAAAAGGGAGTTTATTTATGAGTAATGCAAAATATGTAAACATTCTTAAAGTCACTGTAAGGACCGACACTGGAGATGAGAAGCATGTACGGGGAGTTAACATTTAATAAGGAACAGACATTAAACAAGACAGGCACAGCGTCAGTACACGGGCAAAACAACAATCAATGCTGAAGCAGGGAACAGACATATATAGGGGAGGTAAAGACCGAGGTGATTGAGTCCAGGTGAGTCCAATAATCGCTGATGCACGTGACGGGGGAAGGCAGGTGTGCTTAATGATGGTGGCATGGCAGGAGTGTGTAATACAGGCGTGACAGTGACTATTGTTCCATTATTAAAGTGGCTAGTGATTCCACGTCTATGTATATAGGGCAGCAGCCTCTAATGTGCTAGTGATGGATATTTAACATAATTTTACAGTCTGATGGCCTTGAGATAGAAGCTGTTTGTCAGCTTCTCGGTCCCAGATTTGATGCACTTATACTGACCACGCATTCTGGATAATAGCAGGGTGAACAGGCTGTGGCTCGGGTATGTACCATTTAAAAATAATTGGTTCAAGGCCATACATCTGGTGTATTGAAGCAATTATTGGTAACGTGACTGTCTTCTAAAAAATGTTTTATATAGATGAAGACTGACCACGAAGATTAACATTTTCCCATTCACAATAATGGGGGAACCTGTTTTCTGCAAATATTGCCTGCAGTACCTTTAACTCCTGTGACTTCAATGAGAGGGGGCAGTCGTTCTCCCCTGATTTAAACAGACCTTATTTCTGTTGTCAAATTAAACAGCGGTGTCATTGTCGGTACCATTAGAAATACCAGGAAATACCAGAGAGTAACCTATGAGATAATGTAGTTACCTCCAGTTTACAGGATAAGACAGGTATGGCAGGTATGCACATGGACAACAGTTTGTAAGATTACTGTTGAATTGGAATCTTGTGCTTCTCTTAAAAACCTTTGCAAGCCTCACCTGACAAGTCTTTTCCATTGGAAGAGCAATCTTGTGACAGTTCCTCACACACTTGTTCAGACTCACACACCTCTCTCTTTCACAGACACTCACTCTAAAACACAAACTCGCATTGACACACTCTCTCTCTCGCTCTCTCGCTCTCTCGCTCGCTCTCTCTCTCGCTCTCTCTCGCTCTCTCTCTCGCTCTCTCTCTCGCTCTCTCTCTCGCTCTCTTACTGACAAACACACAAACATTCTCACTGACAAACACACACACTTGGGCCTGCTTTCTGTTCCGTCCGCAGCACTCAGCTGGCCCTATCTTATTAAAGCCTGTCAGCATAGCTTGCGCTATCATAAGCGTTTTATTATTGACTCTGAAAATATGATAATTTGGAAATCAAACACCACCTCCTAAAGACGCTACCGTCACTTTCAATTTGATCCATTCCTCTCCCCTTTAACGGGACTGATGCGATAGCAGGAACTTCATAAGCTTCTCTAGTTTTTCCCACATTTATGTAGTTATTTGGGAGGTACATTTTTTAAATGTATTTTATTTTTTAAATTAGAACGTTATAATGGGGGTCTCTAACCTATTGGACATTGTTGGAAACTGTAACTCCTTTAATAGGGGAAAATGAATTATGTTTGAAGTGGGAGAGATTGCAAACTGACAACATGTTTTATTTATTAACTCAGTCTTCTATGAGCTTTTTACTTCTTCTGCCATCAACTGAAATAAAATCTCCATGCAATTTTATTACTGACACTCCCTGCACGGCAATTTCTCATTATAAGATTATTTATGTTAAATGAGTGCAGTGTAAAAATTCATTTTCTGCATTATAAATGAAATTGAGAATTAGTGATCTGAAACTGAGTATACTCATTTATTCTGCTGCCGGCAGGATTTTATTTGAAATTTGGCATTTGCAGAGGAATAGGAAAGAAGCTTTAGATACATGTTTGAAGCAGAGAATGTGGATACAAATCACAGGAGGCTCCTGAGGGAGGGAATGCTCATAATAATGTCTGGAATTGAGTGAATGGAATGGGATCAAACACAAGAAAATCGTGATTTCAATACCATTCCATTTATTCTGTTCCAGCCATTTCTATAAGCCCGTCCCAATTAAGTTACCACCAGCCTCCTGTGATCCAAAACACCAACACGCACAACCTTGTTCCTCTCCTCTATTTTTTCCCTCTCCTCTCTTCGTCATCTATACTGATTTCCAATCCCTCCCCTATCAGCTCTTGTCCTTTTCTTCCTCAACTCTCAGTATTCTCAGATTAGCTCCCTATCTGGTCTTCACATTCCCAGGGGCCTCCACACAATCCATAGTGAACAGGGGCCCTCTTAACTATGCCATAATCTCTATCGGGCACCCCTTGCTTTAATCGGAGTGTAGCTTCAATATCTTATTGACCCTCTCTCTTGATAAAACATCATTAGCTTTTTAATCTGGAGCCAAAAGGTGTTGAGTGTCCAAGCATGAGAGTGTTGTGGTTCTCGGGTAGGACGGTCAGGCTGGGGGAGACCTGTGTACTCTGCTGATACACAGTGATTCTTTTTGGAAACTTTGCCCCACCGATAGTGGAGGTTGGACGGTCAGTCCTCTGCCTGCTGCAGAGCAAAAGGAAGTAGGAGGTTTCCAGTGAGTTTAATCAGATCTGATTATAATACCTTCTAGTTAGGGGTGGGATTGGGAAGCTGATCCTAGAACAGTGCTTGAGGGCATGCAGGGCCACTAATCTAGATGTGGAGAGGTATTGGAGAGATGGTGAGTAACCCAGGGCCCTTTTCAATCAAAATGTATTGTTTATCCAGGTTTAATAACAAAGAACACTAAATTCTTCTTGTGCTGTGACAAAGAATGTAATATGAAGTTTTCACACATTAACCAAATCCAATTATGCAATCTTGATTAAATAATGTTTTTTGTGTGTTTTTTTACAGTCTGAAATCAAGCCTTCTTCTCTCCTCTCATATTCCCAAACAGGTATAATATCAGCAATATGGTGTAAATGTGTTCATTTTTGGACATGGCAGTGGAATTCTCCATCCAAGCAAAATCACGCTCAGTTTCATCAATTATAGGGAAACTTTGAACTCTTCCATTTAAATAGTGAACAGTCTTGTTTGATGAATTCTATATCTATGCATATAATTTGACAACCCTCAGATGAGAGTGTGTGTAGGAGAGTGTGTGTGTGTGTGGGGGGGGTTGTATATAACTATGCCCATTTTTACATTGAAAACAGATGCTATTACAACCAGAAGGATCTCTCCCCTGGGCAGTTCTTCTACAGGGAAAGTAAAGGATGGAAAATTGGCCAAGGCGAGCAGCAGAAAGCTAATGGATCAAAATTACACCCGACAGGAAGTTTTGACAAAAGCTGACAGTTTTATTTTTTTTGCCTGCATCTCAATATGAAACGCAGACAGAGAAATCCATCTGTAATGCAGGCATTGTCAGCGTCTTGCATTTTGCACCCACTCCTCTCTGCAGTTGTTCCTGTGCTTGATGGCGTGATAAATTAATATTTGTCCACGCCACTGCGTCCATTCTTTTAAAAGAATACATTAAGGGGCGTTCAAGATGATTTTTTTCCTGTGGTCATTTCCTCTCTCAGTCACCATGACAAATCATATTCTCCAGAGACGAAGCCGAGAACAGAGAGAGAAAAAGTGAGGAGAGAGCAATGTGGAAGGGGAGAATAACATTTTGACATACTGAAAGCAGCGCAGAGATGCAAACTCAGTCAAAGAGCAAGATTAGAGTTTCAGTCAATAGATCCAATGGGAAAATATAGTGGTCATAGCTGATCAAGCATAATGTCTTATTGTTTCAGATGATGGAACGAGCAGCACTCGAGCTGATTTCAAAACACTTGGTTACATCCCTAAAATCAACAGCCTACTGTCATTTGTCTCTCTTTGCCTTGGCTGTGCAACCAATTGTCCATCTGATATACCACCAGCCATGCATACCAATATTCATATTACACTGCTAATAGATACGACCCCCATACATGTTCTTGGCAATCAAGAAAATGTCAATCTTATCAATCGTTATCAAACACATTTCCAAATGCAGCCAATACTAATAGATACACTAGGTGTTAGCGTGTTCTATCATGGGCTTACCTACGCAGCCATGTCTGTTACAATGTTACAAATATAATTGGAGTTTCTACAAAGAAGCTCATCCACGTATGAGTTAGCCTACAATAGTCTTTTTTTAAGCACCGCAGGGGGGGCTCTCAAACACTCTCGCAGTGGTTCCCTTATCATTTCAAATAGCTACCCACTTAAATACGCCTCATCATCCCTTCTGAGAGCTTTGAACCCTGAATGGTGGAACCCTGCCCTGGAGCTGGGCTTCCCCGGAATCGTCCCAGCTTCCAGCGCAGTACGTATGGGACTTTAGGTGAGAGTGGCACTGAGGTGCAGCTCCAGGGGAAGGATGAGAGGGATATAGTCCAGGCTCGACTAAGCGGTACAGAGGTCCTCAGTGCCCCACAGCACAGCCCTTCCTGCTGACTCGCCAAGGCTCTTCACCTCCCGGGACCCTAGTTCTACTCTCAGAAAAGACTGACTCCACTTGACAGAGGAAAAGAAGGAAAGAGGGAGATCAGTCATCCTTACTGGGATATGAAAAATAGGAGGTGGTAGCTAACACCCTCTTAAACCTTGGTCTTAGATGTGCATGCTAACAAGTGTGAATGTATGCTAATGTGCACACCCACGCAGTAACACATATGCATATGCATACTCACACACTTTGTTGCTTTGTAGCACATCACTAAGGATCCATTATGGTCCAAACACACCAACACAGTTGTGAAGAGGGCACGACAATGCCTCTTCCACCTCAGGAGGCTGAAAGGATTTGGCATGGGTCCTCAAACTTATACAGCTGCACCACTGAGAGCATCTTGACTGGCTGCATCACCGCTTGTTATGGCAACTGCTTGGCATCCGACCGCAAGGCGCTACAGAGGGTAGTGCCAACGGCCCAGTACATCACCGGTACTGGACCTATAAACCATGTGGTGTCAGAGCAAGGCCCTAAAAACGGTTAAAGACTCCAGCCATCCAAGTCATAGACTGTTCTCTCTGCTATCGCACGGCAAGCACTACTGATGCACCAAGTCTGGAACCAACAGGACCCTGAACAGCTTCTACCCCCAAGCCATAAGACTGCTAAATTGTTAGTTAAATAGTTAACCAAATAGCTACACGACCGATCTGCATTTACCCGTTTTACACTAACTTTTTGGACTCGTCACATACGTTGCAGCTACTGTCTATTATCTGTCACTTTATTCCTAGTTATATGTACATATCTACCTCAATTACCTCGTGCCTCTGCACATAGACTCAGTACTGATACTCCTTGTATATAGCCAAGTTGTTATTGACTCAGTACTGGTACCCAGTGTATATAGCCAAGTAAATATTACTCATTGTGTATCTACTATTACTTTTATTGTTATGTGTTTTACTTTTCTATTATTTCTCTATTTTCTTTCTCTCTGCATTGTTGGGGAAGGGCCCCTAAGTAAGCATTTCAATGTTAGTCCACACCTGTTGTTTAGGAAGCATGTGACTACTAACATTTTATTTTATAGCTAAGTTCCTGTCAAAGCAAAATCACCCAGCCCCTTCATCATGTTGAGTCGCATTGGCCATGGCATTGTTATGAGTGACATGGTGCCATACTCAGCTGAATAGTGACTTGCTTTTAAGAACCTCGAGGGTCATGACTAAGTCATCAAGAAAATATACTGTGTGCTTGTGTTCATGTCATGTGCGTTATGTGTGTACATATATCCTTGTTCTCCATTTCTTTACCCACACAAGTACAGCAAGTTGTTTAATCACAGTCATTCAACTACAGTACTGTATAGGCTTGAAACTGACACACTGTCTTTCTGCACCCTTCCTTCTCTTCCGGTCTCTATTCAAATACAAATGGAGCGCTCTTATAAAGCAATTGTCCTTGGAGCGCTGAGTGTCTATTTCACACACCAGAGAATCTCTCGCCACCACAGCAACAGAGTCCGGGGCACACATGTGGGGAGACTGAAGAGATGTATGGGCCATACTGGGGGATGTGTGCCTTTATGTTATAACCAAAGCAGAATCCCTGTAGCCTTACAGTAGCCCAATAGTTATTAAGGGTAGCAGGGTCTGCTGATTGCCTTTTACTAATTTTTTGGGGAGTGCAAATCAGTGGGTCGCGTCCAAAATGGCACCATATACCCTATGTAGTGCAGAATAGTGCACTATATGGTCAGAATAGTGCACTATTTAGGGAATAAGGGTGCCTAACAAGGATTTGTCAGCAAAGTACAATAGAGGGCTCCCGTTGACAAACTCCGCACAGGAGGCCTTGCACAGGCAGAAATCCTTTAACCACTGTTCCAAGATTTCACATTTTTCCTGGAGAAGAGAGGATACAAGGCACAGTCAAGGTAAAAAAAAACTGCCTATAAGCAATTAAAACCCTGGTCTCGTGAAGATTTCTCTGCTTAGTTATGGTTTTCAGTACGTCCAGAAAAACAACTGTCACAGACTAGATTACAGGAAGACGGGCTGTGATTTGTGGAGGAAAGTGTTGTGACTGCAGTACTTACAGTTGAAGTCGGATGTTTACATAGACCTTAGCCAAATACATTTAAACTAAGTTTTTCACAATTCCTGACATTTAATCCTAGTAAAGATTCCCTGTCTTAGGTCAGTTAGGATCACCACTTAATTTTAAGAATGTGAAATGTCAGAATAATAGTAGAGAGCTTTTATTTCTTTCATCACATTGCCAGTGGGTCAGAAGTTTACATACACTCAATTAGTATTTGGTAGCATTGCCTTTCAATTGTTTAACTTGGGTCAAAAGGTTTGGTTAGCCTTCCATAAGCTTCCCACAATAAGTTGGAGGAATTTTGTCCCAATCCTCCTGACAGAGCTGGTGTAACTGAGTCAGGTTTGTAGGCCTCCTTGCTCGCACAAACCTTTTCAGTTATGACCACACATTTTCTATAGGATTGAGGTCATAGCTTTTTGATGGTCAATCCAATACCTTGACTTTGTTGTCCTTAAGCCATTTTGCCACAACTTTGGAAGTATGCTTGGGGTCATTGTCCATTTGGATCAGACCAGAGGACATTTCTCCAAAAAGTACGATCTTTGTCCCCATGTGCAGTTGCAAACCATAGTCTGGCTTTTTATGGCGCTTTTGGAGCAGAGGCTTCTTCCTTGCTGCGTGGACTTTCAGGTTATGTCGATATAGGAATAATTTTACTGTGGATATAGATACTTTTGTACCGGTTTCCTCCAGCATCTTCACAAAGTCCTTTGCTGTTGTTCTGGGATTGATTTGTAGTTTTTGCACCAAAGTACGTTCATCTTTATTAGACAGAACGCATCTCCTTCCTGAGCGATATCACGGCGGCGTGGTTCCATGATGTTTATACTTGCATACTATTGTTTGTACAGATAAACGTGGTACCTTAAGGCGTTTTGAAATTGCTCCCAAGGATGAACCAGACTTGTGGAGGTCTACAATCTTTTTTTTTTTTTTTTTGATTTTCCTATTATGTCAAGCACAGAGGCAAGGATTTTGAAGGTAGGCCTTGAAATACATCCACAGGTACACCTCCAATTAACTCAAATGATGTCAATTAACCTATCAGAAGCTTCTAAAGCCATGACATAATTTTCTAGAATTTTCCAAGCTGTTTAAAGGCATAGTCAACTTAGCGTATGTAAACTTCTGACCCACTGTAATTGTGGTACAGTGAATTATAAGTGAAATAAACAATTGTTGGAAAGATTACTTGTGTAAGTCCTAACCAACTTTCCAAAACTATACTTTGTTGACAAGAAATGTGTGGAGTGGTTGAAAAACGAGTTTCAATGACTCCAACCTAAGTGTATGTAAACTTCCGACTTCAACTGTACGTATTCTGACCCTTTGCTATGAGAATTGAAATTGAGCTCAAATGCATCCTGTTTCCATTGATCGTCATTGAGATGTTTCTACAACTTGATTGTATTAAATTGATTGAACATGATTTGGAAAGGTACACACCTGTACATATAAGGTCCCAGAGTTGACAGTGCATGTCAGAGCAACCACTGAAATTGTGATAGAGTGAATTTTAAGTGAATTAATCTATCTGTAAACAATTGTTGGAAAAATGACTTGTGCCAAGCAATTACTTGTACTTCCCAAAACTTTTTTTCAAGAAATTTGTGGAGTGGTTGAAAAAATAATTTTAAAAATGAGTTTTAATTACTGCAGCCTAAGTGTATGTAAACTTCCGACTTCAACGGTACATCCCAACGCTTTGGGATGCTGCAAAGGTCGGGCCTGTCTTCTTTTGAGAACATTGGCTATTTTGTTGGGGTAGTGAGGTTCATGGATCATACCCACCCTTCACTTTTTATATGTTGGTGTCATATGTGAGGATTAGTGGGTAAGGTTGGTCATCAGAAGGGTGCCAGGAACTTGCAGAAATTGTATGGGTGCACTTCTTGAAGAAATTAGACAGTACATGGACTATTTCTTTAACCCTGTCAAAAGGTCTAGACTCAAGTGCTTGGTTGACAAGTATTACGTTTCTGATTCAAATCTAGCCCCACAACAATAAGCCTAACAGGGCACATCTGACTCTGGAGCTTCACAATACTGTTTTACAATACTGTAAGTATCCTATTTACATTAGATCATAGAATTCGTAGTTCAATATTTTTGTAAGGGCTCTGCTACTTGTAAGATTGCTTGACAACTTTCTTTCTAGAGTTCTGTCTAATTGTACCAAGCAAAGGGAGAAGGCTGTCTGAACGTATGTCTAACCATTATAACATTTGTTGTCATGTGTTATCATGTTGTCTATGCATAGGGTGACATAACAGAGACATGTATTTGCTTTGCGTACCAATTGGCTCTGCAAGATGAGGTTCTGAGACGGAGGAGGAGTGTAGGACGCAAAGAGGATGAGAGAGAATTACAGAGGAGAGGGGCATGATTATAGGGGAACTATGACTTCAGAGGAAAGAGGATTTACAGAGCCAGTGAAGAGATGAAGAAAGAGAGCAAAGAGAGATAGGAGGATGATTCTGTATATACTTTAAGCATTCGGTCTTTAGTGTATCCACATCATTTTGAGAATTAAATCAATTAAAACATATCTATAAGCTATAGAGAATTGAGATATGATTGTTACATGTGCTAATGTATGTTGACATGAGCTGTACTGCAATATGGACAATACCAACATAACTAAACTAACCAACAATGGTGTCAAGAGATAGGGTCTCTTGAACCATCTTTGAAAAACAGAGCATTTCCTCCACTCTATCCATTTATCATTTAAATTGCATCATTTCCTGCTCTGTCATCCTCCTTTCTTCTCATAGTGGGTCTACTTGGCATCCACATGTTTCTGTCCAATTTCAAGCCCAGTTGGACATATCACATGTCACAAAGCAAATGATATAAAAGGCGACGCGATACATATTATTTCCTGGCTTCCATGTCATGTTGTTAATAGACAGCGAGTAAATGTGAAAAACGGGAGCATTTTCATCTTTCTCTTCTCTCTCCTACACCTGCATGGTGAGGAAGGAATGCATGTAAATTAGCTATCTGGGTGGAGGGGTAGAAAACAATTATCGGAGCGTCGCGCCTGCGAGAAATGAGTCTATTGCCCATCCTGTAATGAAGTGGAAAGTTGACACGCCGGCTTTGTGCGACTCAGAGATTTGAATACGAGGAAATCACTCCTCTGTATAGTCAGAGCCAGAAAAGAATTGGCAATTATAACGGATGGCATCCAGTTGGTGCTTAGGTAACATTTAAAGTGATGGATAGGGACAGACAGAATATTTAGTGGATGCATTTGAGTTTTTTAACGGAAACATTCAATGAGTCCTTGTAGAGAACATCCCCACAGAGTGTTCAATGAAAACAAGCATGATATGTTGTGAATCCAAAATATTTTAATTGAATGTGACAATGATATGGACCCATAAAAGATATCAAGAAGATTAGAACTTCAGGATCTTATAAGCAAGCAAAGGTGCTTCTTCACTTGCCTGTACAGTACTTGGTCTACGAAAATCCAGATTTTAAAAACATGTTGGCATTTGAATTAAAGATCTGCTAAAGTGCTGCTTTAATCTGTGCTAAAATAATATAGCCTAATGATTAACATTATGAACTCTCTCAGAGAGTTCCCCAGATGCCAAATGAACCATAGCATGATGGAAATAATGCTATTCTTTCTCCATGATTGGTCCACCCCTGTGGGTGTCAATTGCCATATGAACCTAATTGGCCTCATTTGCTGCGCAGACTCACATAGGACCCGAAGAAAATGGACTAGAGCAGGGGACAAAAGAGGACTTTAGTTGGTTGGAGGATGGTCAACTGGAGTTCACAGTAAATAATGTCAGAAATGTGTGTGTCTGTGCTGGTGTGTGCATGCGCACAGGGGCTAATCTGTTCATCTCTGGGTTCTGGGGGGCGTTGACTTGAATGGAGCTCTGCTAATAAGCAGAAGGATAAGCACAGTCTCATTCCAGGTTACTAAGTACATTTCAAAATGCCATGATACTATCTTCATGTCTATGTTTCCTTTATTCTATTCTCTCCCTTTCTTTCATTCCTTCTCTCATTTCATCTGATCTCTAGCAGGTGCTCAGAAGGGCGGAGTTCATTTTCAGACAGCACTCGTTCTCCCTCCCCCCTCTATTCTTTTCCATCTATTCAATGTTACTGTTGAAATATTTCCACAGCAGAAAGCTGCTCAAAGACTAGGAAATATCTAAAGGGAATGCCATGCAAGTCACTGTTTCTTTGTAGTCTATTCATGGGTTGCACCTCCGTCACTCGGTCGTGTCATGCCAGTGTTATGAACATTCTAAAGACATCTCAGCCATAGTGGCTCCAGAAAGTCGAGTGGTGCCCAGTTATTCTGAACAGGGGCTAACGATTGTTTGGTCTGAATTCCATTATAGTGGCTTAGAAATAAAACCAAATTGCCAAAGCAGGCAAATAATTAGTTGGAAACAGCTTAGTCAAATTGAATGTAGACAGATGGAAATGTTACTATTAGCTAGCAAACGTCACCAGAAATACCTCGCAAAGCTAACATTAGCTAGCTAAAATCTGGCGCTTTCCCCTCACTTTTAGCTATCTAGGTAATGTTATACTACATCTTAATTAAATATGATGGCATCACAATAATGACAAAAGGTTTTCCTGCTATTTACTTGCCTCCTTTAGAAATGTCATCATTATTTCCACACCCCTATAATGTGCTGTAGACTAAATCTTCATCATCGCCAATTGAGAATGCATTGAGTAGAATGTTGTAGTGGGGTAATATTTTATATGTGTATATTGTATATACCTCACATGCAACTTGTGATAAGACTATGCATTTAATATGTTAACAAAGTCTATTAAATGAATTATCTGACTCCATAAGTATAATGAACATATGTAAGCAAGTGGTAGGCATTGAGTTGATGTTGACTATCAAGAATTTGTCTGAATGGAGTGGAACACTAAAGGCAGATATTTTAATAACATTGTAAGATGAATTAAATCACAAAGGCATGAAGCTAAAGTTACAAAGCATGAACAAACATTAAAATGCAATACTCTAAGCATGATCAGAGACGGAGTGAAGTCATAGGCTGAAAGGCCATGGAGTGGAGAGAGAAATACAGAGAGAATAACTCACCACAGCAGGCCAGGAACACAGCAGGCCAGGAACACAGCAGGCCAGGAACACAGCAGGCCAGGAACAAAGAAAAAGAGAAAGAGACAATACATCTACGATCCTGTAATAAGCATCTGAGTTGTTTGGATTCAAAATCTGAGTTGTTGACCAATCAGCTATCAGACCTACAGGATGACAAGACAACAGAACCTCTGCTACACAGAGGTGTGACATCATGGGGGTTGAGGAGATAATGCAGTGAAGGCTGCATTTCTGAGGCCTTTGCATAGAGGGTTAGGAGTCACTTCGGGGGTGGGCCGCCCTAACGTCTTTGTGGACTGGATTTTGCGGTTGTGAGTTTGATTAGCTGCAATACACTGTAATGTACCATCAGAGAGAGAATGTAGCCCAGTTCAAGCGATAAAAAGTTTTTGTAGGATGTTACATTTACTGATAGATCAATAAATGAGCCTACATGGGTATCTAGCAACAATATCATATTTTGAGTTCGATATCCAGCGAAGTGTTTTGAGTTGAATAATGTAGCTTAGGCCAACATGCACAAAGATGTCGGGCAAAATCATCTCTGAAGAGATAAAAAGAAATCGGATAATTTGACAGGTTGCACATAAAAATATCAATCATGTATTCCCTGGATATGTTAGATGAAATAGCTTCCTTTTTGAATCATAGGCTACCATCTCAGTTGTCTTACATTTATATTGTAGTCATTTAGCACAAGTGGGGGGTTGAGGTGAGGTGGGGGATTTCAAAGACTAATTTCAAAGACTCAATCATGGACACTCATACTGACAGTTGTGGCAGCTTTGCGTGATGTATTGTTGTCTCTACCTTCTTGCCCTTTGTGCTGTTCTCTGTGCCCAATAATGTTTGTACCATGTTTTGTGCTGCTACCATGTTGTGTTGCTAGCATGTTGTTGTCATGTTGTGTTGCTACCATGCTGTGTTGTCATGTGTTGCTGCCTTGCTATGTTGTTGTCTCTCTTTATATGGTGTTGTCTCTCTTGTCGTAATGTGTGTTTTGTCCTATATTTATGTTGTTTATTTATTTAATGTTTATTTTTTTTTATCCCAGCCCCCGTCCCCGCAGGAGGTCTTTTGCCTTTTGGTAGGCCGTCATTGTAAATAAGAATATGTTCTTAACTGACTTGCCTAGTTAAATAAATAAAAGATACTCTTTGAAGAGGTAGCGTTTCAGATGGGCAGGGACTCTTCAGTCCTAGCTTCAGGGCCAAGCTGTTTCCACCATTGGGGTGCCAGGACAGAGAAAAGCTTGGACTGGGCTGAGCGGGAGCTTCCCTCCCATAGGGGTGGGAAGGCCAAGAGTCCATAGGCGGCATGTCACGGATCCTTCCGGAACTGTCATTACGCACACAGGCCCCTATTCCCATTAATTAGTAATTGCATAAGCGTGCCATTTGTTCACCGTTGTCCTGTGGATTATTGTTGCAATGTCCATTGGCTGTGTGAGTACCTGTGCTGTGTTGTTTTGGCTTTCGTGCCACTTGTATTGTGCAGATTATTACGGGTCTCGTCCCATGTAATAATCCTTGTGCGATTCTGTATTTATTTGCGGTACTCCTCACTGTTTTGTTTGGGTCTCAACCCTGGTTTTGGTATATGTGTTTTTAAGGTCTTCATCCCCGTGCCTGTACCCGCCACAATATAATTTGGGTAAAGATATATCTTTTTTTAAATACACATTCCTGCACCTGTCTCCCGACCCTTTATACCAACGTGACATGGCAGAATGGAGTGCTTGGGTAGGTACTGGAAAAAACTGTCTAAAACCCTGCGGCTAATGTCAAGTAAGTAGTCTTGCACGAGCCGCTGTTTTTGAAAGACGGAATGGCTCATAGGCTCCTGCTCCTATCTGCTGTTTCTGTAGCGTGAGGCAGCTTGATGTATAGGTACACCCCTTGAACAGGATGATAGTCTGTAAAGTAACTGTCCATAAAAATAAATATTGTTGTATTTATCGTTATCGAGCAAAATAGTTACATAAGACTTTTGGTCCATATCAAGTCAAATAAAATATTATTTGTCACATGCGCCAAAAAAATGCTTACTTACAAGCCCTTAACCAACTATGCAGTTCGAAGAAAAAAAACATTTTTTTAAATAAAAGTAACAAATAATTAAAGAGCAAAAGTTAAATAACAATAACGAGGCTATATACAAGGGGTACCAGTGCAAAGTCAGTGTACGGGGGCAACAGTTAGTTGTGGGTTTTGAGGTAATATGTACATGTACATGTAGGTAGAGTTTAAAGTGACTATGTATAGATAATAACAGAGAGTAGCAACAGTGTAAGGGGGGTGCAAATAGTCTGCGTAGCCATTTGATTAGATGTTCAGGAGTCTTATGGCTTGGGGGTAGAAACTGTTAGAAGCCTCTTGGACCTAGACTGGGAGCTCCGGTACCGCTTGCCTTGCGGTAGCATAGAGAACGGCCTATGACTAGGGTGGCTGGAGTCTTTGAGAATTTTTAGGGCCATCATCTGATACCGCTTGTTATAGAGGTTCTCGGTGGTAGGAAGCGTGGCCCAGTGATGTACTGGGCCGTACGCACCATATTCTGTAGAGCCTTGCATTCGAAGCCCGAGCAATTGCCATGCCAGGTAGTGATGCAACCTGTCAGGATGCTCTCGATGGTGCAGCTGTAGAACCTTTTGAGGATCTGAGGACCCATACCAAATCTTTTCAGTCTCCTGAGGGGGAATAGGTTTTGTTTTCCCTCTTCACGACTGTCTTGGTGTGCTTGGACCATATTAGTTTTTTGGTGATGTGGACATCAAGGAACTTGAAGCTCTCAACCTGCTCCACTACAGCCCCGTCGATGAGCTTGGGGGTGTGATCGGTCCTGCTTTTCCTGTAGTCCACAATCATCTTCTTTGTCTTGATCACGTTGAGGGAAAGGTTGTTGTCCTGGCACCACTCGGCCAGGTCTCTGACCACCTCCCTGTAGGCTGCCTTGTCGTTGTTGGTGATCAGGCCTACCATTGTTGTGTCATCGGCAAACTTAATGATGGTGTTGGAGTCGTGCCTGGCCGTGCAGACATGAGTGAACAGGGAGTACAGGAGGGGACTGAGCATGCACCTTTGAGGGGCCCCCGTGTTGAGGATCAGCATGGAGGATGTTTTGTTTCCTACCTTTACCACCTGGGGGAGGACCGTCAGGAAGTCCAGGACTCAGTTGCATAGGGAGGTTTTTAGGCCCAGGGTCCTTAGCTTAGTGATGAGCTTTTAGGGAACTATGGTGTTGAACGCTGCGCTGTAGTCAATGAGTAGCATTCTCACATAGGTACTCCTTTTTGTCCCGGTTGGAAAGGGCTGTGTGGAGTAGTAGTGCAATAGAGATTTCATCATCTGTGGATCTGTTGGGCAGGTATGCAAATTGGAGTGGGTATAGGGTTTCTGGGAAAATGGTGTTGATGTGAGTCATGACCAGCTTTTCAAAGCACTTCATGGACACAGACATGAGGGCTACGTGTCGGTAGTCATTTAGGCAGGTTACCTTAGTGTTCATGAGCACAGGGACTATGGTGGTATTCCTGGAACATGTTGGTATTACAGACTCAGTCAAGGACAAGTTGAAAATGTCAGTGAAGACACTTGTCAGTTGGTCAGAGCATGCTCGGAGTACACATCCTGGTAATCCGTCTGGCCCTGCGGCCTTGTGAATGTTGACCTCTTTGAAGGAGAGTGATCACACAGTCGTCCGGAACAGCTGATGCTCTCATGCATGTTTCAGTGTTACTTACCTCGAAGAGAGCAAAGAAGTAATTTTGCTCATCTGGTAGGCTTGTGTCACTGGGCAGCTCTCGGCTGTGCTTCCCTTTGTAGTCTGATAGTCTGTAATAGCTCTAGCATCTGTGTGCCTGCTTGAAACAGAGACTGACTGACTGACTGACTGACTGACTGACTGACTGACTGATAAGAGACCCTGAGGACCAGAGTGTGACAGTCCCTCACCCTTCTTGTGTCATTCAGTCTGGCTCAGGAGCAATTAAGCTTGAAATCGGTCCTTATTTTACAGAAGGGCCATGCCATGGAGGGGAAAGGGTCCGCTCTGCACTCCATGGCATGCCAACCCTTCATGGCACTTCTTCAAATAGGCATGATGGACAAGGAGAGAGGCCTCAGCAACTTCCACTTGGCACAGAGGTGGTGGCATTGTCCTGTGCCCTTGTTGTACACAACTACACATGTGTGTGTGTGTGTGTGTGTGTGTGTGTGTGTGTGTGTGTGTGTGTGTGTGTGTGTGTGTGTGTGTGTGTGTGTGTGTGTGTGTGTGTGTGTGTGTGTGTGTGTGTGTGTGTGTGTGTGTGTGTGTGTGTGTGTGTGTGTGTGTGTGTGTGTGTGTGTGTGTGTGTGTGTGTAGGAGGGGGCCCTTAAGGATGGTGGCTTGATTGACAAGTCTCATCAGGGGCAGCTTCATGCCCCCCCCACCAATACTAATTAGAGCTCATCAAGGTCCCCAATTGAATGTCGTTAATAAATAATGGATCCCCGCCGTAATTCCACATAATCTTGATATTAGAAAGTCAAAGGTGTATGCATTATTAATGGGGCCAAATTTGAATTTAATAACTGTTCAGGCGAATCCTACACCGAGGAGGAATTCATTTATGTTAATATGGCTTTATTATTAATGGAGCAGCCGTTTTCTAAAATGTTAACTGACTGGGGCACTCTAGAGGCAGTTGGCAAGATTGACGACCCTTCCATCGGGGGGGGAGGGTTGCTTATTTATTTATTCTACCTGTAGAACCTCGGCACAGATCATTGTGTCAATCATTTCCTCGTAAAGTCATTAGCCGCAATCTGAGTGGCACAATTAAGTCTGCCATGTGTGCGATGACAATCGTACATCGTTAGCCCTGTAATGGCATGCGTTACTCAGCCTACTTGTAAACAAACAGAGATGATTACAGGGAAATGCCATCTTCCAGTGTGTGCTAATCAATATATAATATCTGAGGTTTAAGAGGGATTTAAGTTTATAGTTGGGTATGCATTAAGAAATTCACAATGTTATGAGTTAATCAAATGTATCTTCATGCATTTGGTAAAGCATCTCTCCACATGTTGCTGTTGTATAGCAGACCTGTTATCTCTCATATGTCAGAGGCTTGGTGTGGCTCCCTGATTTTAAATTTGCCCTCTTTCCAGCTCAGTGGGAGCCTGGTCTCGACTTCTGAGACAATTTGGGGTAGGCATCTGAGAACCAAAAGTGACAGACTAGTTAATATGTTCTCTTATACTATTTGCATAATGTCCATGGTGCATCGCCAGAGCTGTTCTGCTCCACTTCCTGCTGGTAATATATCTGGCAGCAGTTCTGAAACACACTTGTCGCTGGAACTGCCTTACAGATTCTACGCTGCCTGAGACACATCCAGCAATATCATGGAAAACACAGCTTCAAAATATTTGTTTACAATTTTATTTTGGAACAGGTTCCACACTAATCAAGGGTGGAGGCTGTTCTGTTCTCTGGAGGGCCATTCCTATAACATGTTTTTATGGTCCTGTCCAAAATATGAGAACAGGAAGGAGCAAGGAAGACAATGCTATATATGACAGCAGGGGTCCACAACCCTTTTTTTGGCACATTCCCTCAGGGCCTGAAACATCTCTCCTGAAACACCTCTCCCTGCTTTTATCATACTATTTCTACTGCATTTGGTGGCAGAAGAGGGATGCAATTTATTTTCTTTCCCCATGTATTGTTTTAATGAGACTGAACTGTGCGTATCACAGGCACATGATATAACAATTGATGATATATTGATGATATATATGATATATAACAATTGATGATATATTCCTCTCAGCGGAAGTACCTCATCATTTACCAGGCTTTCCGGGAGGGTGGAAGGTATAGTGTTTGTGTGTGTGGTGGGGTTGGTGAGGGTCTGACAGGCATGCCCTGGCTGTGTGAAAAGCCTTTAACCAACTTCCTGACAGCAATTGTCACTTGCCGCAGCTTTGCTTGGTAGTACTGAGCAGCACCAAGCCAAGGAGGCTGCCTGTCACGCTTCGATTCCCTGTAGCAGGACCTCAGTAGCTGGGAAAAATCACACAACATCCTGGCCAGGTGGCTTTGACAGCGTGGAGGATTCCTCACCCTGCACTGACAAGGGTTGCATCCCAACTGCATCCCTATTTCACATATAGTGCACTACATTTGATCAGAGCCCTATGGGCCCTGAGCAAAAGTAGTGCAATATAAAAGGAAAAGGGTGCCATTTGGAACGCTGAAAGGACTTCTCCGGGCATTACACCCACCCACCTCTGAAGACAGACAGAAGCAACAACCAACCAACTAGGTGTGACATTGGATCAAATCTGTACTGCAGAAGATATGGACTATATACCTAAAGACCAACTTTAGCTCCCTGAATCAATTCATAGGCTTTAGCTCAGCAGGCTAACATTCTTGTGGCGGTGAGGAGACCTGGGGGGGATGGTATGTGAATTTCACTCGCAAAATGTTTCTCCACAGGAAATTGCTTCCTTTGGTGTTCACATTTCCTCATGGCACCCTTTCAATTCATGACCAAAGCCCCCCACAAGAAGAACATGCAAGAGGTTGAAAATGTCAAATGTCCCCCTGTCTTGTCTCCCCTTCCAATTACATTGGCTTCTCACATCTCCTTTTCTCCTCGCAACCTCTGCTCTTTCGTCCTCTCCTCAAAGAGGGGTGGGGAGCCGTGCCAGCAATGTCACGGTTGGAGAAAGCTTATCCAGGACAGAGTAGTCTGTGGATAGAGTCAGTCACAGTCGACAGACCCTTCATTGCCATTTACCGGGGCCTATTTCCAATTCATCATCAAGGGGCTTCAACTCTTCAAGCTTGATGACCCCAAAAAAATGTGTGGGGACAAAGTGGCTAATTTTGTAATTGACTGTGTGTCTGAAGGGAGAAGAGCTTTTAACATTGGGTGATTGAGACATGGAAGTGAGTGATGAGGGATGGAAAAAATCTGGTTGGAATCTGTCACTCCTGATTCACACAGATAGTTCTAATGCTTTGTATTTTGACGTACATACATACTGTATGTTTGGTCATTGAAAATGTACTTTTATCCAAAGTGACTTATTAACGTAGGTTTGTAGTACATGAGCTTTATGCTGATAACTAAAGAAAAACAAATCCAAGACATGGTTTGGGAGGAGAAGTTGGAATTCAAAGAGATACTTTTCTCAGCTGTTCCTCACTGAGGGAGAAAAGAGATGGAGAAAATGTGTGAAAATTAGATAGAAAAAGACGAGAGAGCAAGGGGTTTTTCTCTCCTCATTAAATGAGAGGCGTACTGCAAGATTGTAGTAAGTTGTCTGCATCATATTAGGCTTGGCAACATGCGTTGTGCGTATGGCAATGTATTGTTGTGAAATGGCATTCTGTGGGTTGGGGTATTGGATATTGTGGGTGGATGGACCTCTGCTGACAGTACATGGATACATACATACACATGATGTGGGCCAGCATGCTGTGAAACACTTATTCAGATTCAAAAGCCACACATGTGCGCGTACAGAGAATCTCTCTCTCTCTCTCTCTCTCTCTCTCTCTCTGTTATGGAATTCCCAGCCTGCCCCTCTGCCTAGCCCTGCACCGCCCTGATAACGCTGTTCGCCTCTTGTCTCTCCTCCTCTCTCCTCTCTTCTTCTTTCCGGCCCCCACAGCCAACCCACCCAGGATTCTTATCTCCCGTCCAGCCACGGCCCTATCTCTGCCTTGGTGCTGGACAAGGAGCTCTGGTCACTCCATATGCTCCACACACATGCTAATGAGCGTGCTACCAGAGACAGACCCCTAGGCAGCTATGGAGGCGGCGAGCACTGCATACACAACAATTAAGTTTGGCTGGTAGGGAGTCAGGGAGAGGGACTGTCCACCCACAGCTTGTGCCTATTATGACTCCCAATACCTATTTGTATTTTCACTGTGTTTCTATTACCCTACCTGTTCATGTCTGCTACATAGGGCCGTTCCTTATGTGGCAGATCATTTAAACTCTCCTCGTAACTGAGATGTATTTTCTTTTGATGCTATTATTGTGGTTGTTTCTTGTGTGTGTGTGTGTGTGTGTGTGTGTGTGTGTGTGTGTGTGTGTGTGTGTGTGTGTGTGTGTGTGTGTGTGTGTGTGTGTGTGTGTGTGTGTGTGTGTGTGTGTGTGTGTGTGTGTGTGTGTGTGTGTGTGTGTGTGTGTGTGTGTGTGTGTGTGTGTGTGTGTGTTATTTTATTATAGTTTAATGTCACTGTAATGGAAAGTGTTACTCAAAGTTTTAATTGAGGACTTCTCTGTCTTCCACATGCTACAGGGACGACACACACACAGCAGACTTCTCGGCTGTCTTTAATTCAGTCAGTGCCACAGGGTTCTTCCCTTCTTTCTTCTAAAATACATGGCCTCGCAAATCCCTGCAGGATCTCCTCTAAACAACCAAACAAGCTGGACTTGGAGGCTGTTTTATTACGAAGGCAAGAGGAGAGGATAGATGGCTCCACCATTGGCCCCTAACAGACAAATAAATACACAAAAAAAGAAATGAGCAGCCTTTCCAAGACTCTACCCAGCGGCAGAAACCATTCATTATTTTTCCAACTGCCTCGTCTCAGGCCGAGAGAGGCAGATTAATGTTATCACTTTAATAAAATAATAAAATGTGAATGAACATAATATCTCGGCCTCCCTCTGTGAAATGGCCTCCTGGAGTACAGAAACAGATGGCGGGTGCTTTAGCAAACGAATCCCCACCTCCTGTTAGAAAGCCATTCAAATCACAACCCCCACAATGTCCACAGCCATTTTCCACAGAGGAATAATAGGTATAGGGATATCACCTGGTTTTCATCCACCCTTAACTTTCAATCACGTCAAAATAATTTCACAAATGCAAAATACACAAAATACCTGTAACGGCGTTCTTCGTTTGTTGAAAGAGAGTCGGACCGAAATGCAGCGTGGTGGTTACTCATGTCTTTAATGAAGAGAAATGACGATACATGAAATAACTTAAATAATACAAAACAACAAACGGAACGTGAAACCTAATTACAGCCTATCTGGTGAACACTACACAGAGACAGGAACAATCACCCACGAAATACACAGTGAACCCCGGCTACCTAAATACGGTTCCCAATCAGAGACAACGAGAACCACCTGACTCTGATTGAGAACCGCCTCAGGCAGCCAAGCCTATGCAACAGCCCTACTCAGCCGCAATCCCAATAACTACAAAACCCCAATACGAAATACCACAAAATAAACCCATGTCACACCCTGGCCTGACCAAATATATAACGAAACACAAAACACTATGACCAAGGCGTGACAATACCACTGTTTTAACCTGTTTTAATACAGTGGTCTCTCAGAGGAAAATCTTGTTTTCAACCAAAATCTGTCTAAAGATGTCTGGGGAAGGGGGGGGGGGGTATGGCCTTCACACTGGATTTTACTCACACACTGTTTCTGCTCAGGAAATTGCTTCCTTTGGTGTTCGCATTTCCGCACAGCACCCTTGTAAGTCTTAACCAAAGACCCCCGCAAGAAGAACACACCAGAGGTCGAAAATGTCAAATGAAACCCTGTCTTGTTTCCCCATCCAATTCCATGGAGATGTCTTCAGATGTTTCCAGGGTAACATTCCTTGTGTAGTTCAAAGACAGTGTTGGGTGAGTGGAACAAAAACCAAGAAATGGATGTTGCCGCTTATTCAAACATTTTGCATAGTCCATGAAATAAAGCATGAACGATTGGCCTAGCTGTTTCATTGTAATGGTACTGTTGTTTACCAAGGCAGCCAAACAGTATGCTATCTACAATTACTGACTGTAAGTACACTGAGGGAACCGTAACAACCACATCATATTTACATTTAAGTCATTTTAAGTCATATCTACATTGTAAGGGAATACATCTCATGATGGATGCTCAACCAACCAACAACGTGATTCAGGAAAAGATCTGAAAGTGGAGGACAACAAAGCTTTGTGCCAAAAGTGAATCAAACTCAAGGTGATATCTACGTGAAAGCCATTGCTACAATTTACTCAGTATACATAGGCCTATAGCTCTCCAGCTTATGAACATTGCTTTTTTACAGCGATGATTCAGTCAACCTGTATGCACATCACAGTCCTTGAAATGTGCCTGAACAGAAAGTTATATATCTGAATATACAATACAGGGATTATAAATCAGTTCATGCCAGTCTATTACAAAGACAACGGGTCAATGTCATGACAAACTGTCACCTTCTACATGTAGTCATTTAAAAAGGTTTGAAATGGACTTTGCAGGAACACAATCTACACAGTAGTTATGGCTGCTACAGCTTTGTAGGAGGATTGTTGAGAGCTGCTTTACAATCTCTCCTCTTTTCGCCTTTCATTATGCCGTCTGTTTTGTCGCTACTTTGGACTTTCTTGTGACCCTCTTTCTCTCATTTGATTGAATAAGCAGAATGAAGTGTCTAGGGCCCATCTCCTGTACTTAACTTATTGACAATGTTAGGACAATGTACAGCTTTCTAACGTATGGACTCAGACAGTGTGTGTGTGTGTGTGTGTGTGTGTGTGTGTGTGTGTGTGTGTGTGTGTGTGTGTGTGTGTGTGTGTGTGTGTGTGTGTGTGTGTGTGTGTGTGTGTGTGTGTGTGTGTGTGTGTGTGTGTGTGTGTGTGTGCTACAGCCCTATACTTCAGAGGGGAAAGCAGAAATAATACACATCACCACCTGAATTAGATGTTTATGACAAAGCGCAGCCACAGCAACAGAGTGAGAAACCTGAATCCCCCCATGCCACTCAGACATACAGCCGTCAGATTATATTCCACTTGGCTCATAGTTCTTTCCCTCCCCCCGCACACACACACTTCCTCTCTGCTCCGCTGTGAGATGGCGGAAGCCATAGCTCAACGTTCTCCTAACAAAAGAGGTGACAGTGTGCGGGAACTGAAAAGGGTATTAGAAATGGTAAAAAAGGAGAGGTATAAGGAAGAGACTGTGCACGGTAACCTTTTTCAAATGCTGATTCAGTGTTCATTATTAATGAGCTTTCATACATGTGCAGAGCCAGGTTGTCAGAGTCGCGATCCAATATATATTAATAGTAAATGTACCAATTATATGACAATAGAACAACACTCCCACCTTTTTCATTGTTAATAATATACATTTTCCCATATTATTGATAAATAATGTCAAGCTGACTGGTTTGAGACCACAAATTCAACCAACTCCGCTAAATAGCGCTGATAATATTTCTATATTGAAAATACTGAGACTGACGAAAAATTGTTATATATATATATAATTTTTTATTTCAATTTGATTTGAATTCAGATGTCACGTTCTGACCTTTATTTTCTGTGTTTTGTATTTAGTTAGTATGGTCAGGGCGTGAGTTGGGTGGGCAGTCTATGTTTGTTTTTCTAGGTTTTGGGAATTTCTATGTTTCGGCCTAGTATGGTTCTCAATAAGAGGCAGGTGTCATTAGTTGTCTCTGATTGAGAATCATACTTAGGTAGCCTGGGTTTCACTGTGTGTTTGTGGGTGATTGTTCCTGTCTCTGTGTGTGCACCAGATAGGACTGTTTTGAGTTTTCACATTTCTTGTTTTTTTGTTAGTTTGTTCATGTGTACCTTTACGCATTAAAAAAAGTACCATGGACAATTACCACGCCGTGTATTGGTCCTCTGATCCGTTTCGCCTCTCCTCTTCGGAAGAAGAGGAGGAAATTCATTACATCAGATACATTCAAAATCGCATCGGGGTGCTGTGTTGAAGCCACCGTGCCTTCATCTTAGCACTCCTACACCATTGTAAAAAATATAGAAATAGAGTTATATAAACATTAAGAACACCTTAATATTGACTCTATCAATTTGTCAGGTCATGGACTCTACAGGGTGTCGAAAGCATTCCACAGGGATGCTGGTCCATGTTGACTCCAATGCTTCCCACAGTTGTGTCAAATTAGTTGGGTGTCATTTGGGTGGTTCTTGATACACACGGCAAACTGTTGAATATGAAAACCCAGCATCCTTACTCTCTTAACACAAACTGGTGCAAATGGTACCTACTACCATACCCCGTTCAAAGGCACAATCACCCTCTGAATGACACACATACACAATCCATGTCTCAATTGTCTCAAGGCTTAAAACTCCTTCTTTACACTGATTAAAGTGGATCTGACAAGTGACATCAATAAGGGATCATAGCTTTTACCTGGACTCACCTGGTCAGTCTATGTCATTGAAAGAGCAGGTTTTCCTAACGTTTTGTACACTCAGTGTATGTCTCCATATCTATGTGGTACCCTAAATTATATTATATGAGCTAAACATATGAATACAAATATATTCCTTAAAGTATATACTTTTGAAATGACTAATATTGCTGTCCACGGCACAACAAACAAATAAATCCATTAAGTCCTGTGGAAGACAGCTCCTACTGGGGAGTGCCAAAATGTCCAACCGGTGGCTTCAAAGCCTCTCAATGGCCAATACATAGCATACGCAATCCAGGGTTTATATACATCATTGATTGAATCCCTAAACTGAGCTAGGCTTTTGTGGTACAGACAAAGGCTGCTTCTCAAATGGCACCCTATTTCCATAGGACTCTGGCCAAAAGTAGTGCACTATATAGGGATTAAAGTACCATTTGGGATGTATTCTGACAGACAGACAGGCAATATGAGAAAGACTGGTCTTCCAGCCACCTGGCATTTAGTGCAAGCTATCTCATCACAGCCCATTCTAATGCTAATGAACTTAAAGATCAACCAAGTGGATGGAAGAGAGAGAGTGTGTGTGTGTGTGTGTGTGTGTGTGTGTGTGTGTGTGTGTGTGTGTGTGTGTGTGCCCATACATCCAGTACACGTGCACTTGCTAAAACTCTCCTATTCAGATGCACCAATAATACTGCACAATGCAGTTCATTCACTCTGAAAGGCACACGCAAATGCTAACATCTGAATATTCTAATCTGTCTCTGTTTGTCCATTTATCTACAGATGTCTGTCTGTCTATCAATATATCCATCTACTATCAGTTCTTGTTTTACATTTTTTCTTTCCAGTCATGCTGTACTCTGTGACCAGGGCTTGTTTCTTTCTAATCATGCTGTACTCTGTGTCCACCGTGGCCCCAGGGGTTGAGTTACACAGTAGTACAACAATTGCCTCTAGGATTCCCTCAGGGATGCATGCTTTGGAAAGCCACACTAAAGTCTCTAGAATGAGCTATTCAGGTAGAGAGAATAGGGAGGGACAGTCAGAGGAGCTGATAGCATTTCAATGCGGTGGAGACAAACACTGTAAATACTGGTACTACACAATGATGGATGATATTTAATCATTTTCTGTTGTGAAGAAGTCTCCACCTCTGCTGTCCTCTAGGCCCTATAACCCACCTGCACATAAACCTGTCTTGTTTGTCTTTATGTTAATATGGGGGTTTCTCTTGTAACACATGGCATTTTTCAGTCATGGGATTCCACTATTGTTTGAGTGATGATGTGTATCGATTCTTGGAGTTGCTCACACACACCTCATACACGGAGTGTGTGCGTATGTGTGTGTTGAAGCAACTCCCCCCATAGATTGCAAGTGTGCTGCGGGTGAGCTGCTCTGCTACACAATAACCAATACCTTTCCCACTCATCCTCTACTCTTGGACCAACAATCAAGAAGAGAATCAGGTGGCGGTGCACCCTCACACTCTCTCCAAACCACCGTCTTCTCCCTCCTAAAGCAATTAGAGGCAGTGTGGGGTCAGGGACCCTCAGACACCAACATGGCTGCCATCAAGCCTGGTGGGGCACAGCCGCCTGACAGCCAGGTCACGCCCTCTCAGTGTCACAGCCACTCTACGACAGTTGCAGGGTTAAAGCCCCTGACCTCGTGATAGCCCCTGACCTCTCCCTGGAATTGATCTGTTGTGGTGAAATGGGATTTGGAATGGCATGAGCCGGACACCCAGATAGAGACTGCATCCCAAATGGCACCCTATTTCCCACATAGTGCACTGACCAGAGCCCTATGGGCCCGCTATGGGCCCTGGTCAAACGTAGCGCACTTTATAGGAAAGAGGGTGATATTTGGAACACACACTCAGATAGCTCTTCCTCCCACTTTACTTTTAAGAAGATGTCTGTTGTGACTGACGAGGAGCCCCTCTAGGAGTTGTTTTAAACCTTGTTGTAAGACCGGCGAAACGCAAATCAAAACAGAGCCATAATACCAGAAATAAGGCTGTTTTGCCCACTTGCGAGGACTAAGAGATAAATAAATCGGATTAATTTGTGGATTTGTTAATCGCCTCAAAAAGATAGTTAGTCTGGGTCTGGTCTGCCTCCTCTGTGTATTTTAGTTTCCTGCTGCACCTGGGTGTGCGTGGGTCTGTGTGGGTGCATCTGTGTACACTGAGTGTACACAACATTATGAACAACTCCTAATATTGAGTTGCCGGAACATCAACGTTCCGGTTACTAGTCCAACGCTCTAACCACTAGGCTACCCTGCCGCCCCATAAACATAAACCAGTGCGCCTGGCACCTACTACCATATCCCGTTCAAAGGCATTTAAATATGTTTTCTTGCCCATTCACCCTCTGAATGGCACACATACACAATCTGTCTCAATTGTCTCAAGGTTTAAAAATCATTATTTAACCCCTTTGTTGCAATCTTCTCCCCTTCATCTACACTGATTGAAGTGGATTTAATAAAAGATCATAAGGGATAATAACTTTCACCTGGTCAGTCTATGTCACGGAAAGAGAAGGTGTTCCTAATGTTTTGTACACTCAGTGTTTGTCTCCATATCTATGTGTGTCTCTGTGTGTGCGTGTGCATGCCTCCACGTGCATGCGTGTGTGTGTGTCTGTGTTCATTTGTGGGAAGGCTGTGTTTTCAGGCTAGCTCGTCTGTCATGGAGAGATGGTGCTCTGGTGGGACTCAGCATGAAAAGAGACACCCACCCGTGTCAAGTGTCAGAGCACTGATTTCTCCCTAGTGCAGCCCAAGTAACCTCCATATATCTCCAGGAAACAAAAGCAATGATAAACTGATGGCACAAATAAAAGGTTCAATCAAACAAGCAGTGCAGTAGTAACTGTATATATCATAAGGATATACTTGTATTCTACATTATGATGGGTAATGAAAGGACTAAAGCTTGGTGTATGTTTTGCACTGAGGATGAATATGTACTGTTGGTTCAGCATTGTCTCTACAACCCTCTGCCATTAGCTGTGTTTGTTTTTCACTCTACTCCCCAAAAACAAGTCAAAGACCCTCCTGGGAAACAAAGACCTCCAATTATTTAATAAATATTTTCTTATTTGTAGAAGGATCTTTGTTTCCTTATGCTTGCTGTGTCATTGTTTTCCCACACATGCAGGGATAACAGCGTATTCCCCCCTCTTACCCCACAAATATTTAGCATTAGCCTAAAAGTTCAAGAGGACATTCCTACGTCGGCCCTCCAAACTTTCCGAGCATTTAGTCATGCCTGTGCCCTTTCATCTTTTGTCTCCGCTCTTCCCCCTAAATTTCGGGGAAGTGATATATAGCCTCAGTGACTCAAGGCTCTGGAAGATGTAGAACATTGTCCCAGATGAGGGAGAGGTGAGAAAATGTATTACTATGCAGAATAGGTCGTATCGGAACGCCGCTCCTCTTTATGACCAGCCCATGCAGATTATGAATCTATTGTTGTTGCCCTGCAAGGATTTTATTCACCTTTAGTTTATTTTCCTTTCCTCAACCCGTTACAGGGCTGAGCCGGAATTGGAATCGCCATGCAGGCAGGAAGCAATCATTCAAGGGGAAAAAGGTAATACACAGAGATACTGTATCTTGAAAAAGGATAAATACTCTTGTCAATAAATGGTTCGTATCTTGACTACAAATGGTGGACATAATTGTCGATTGAGTTCAATATATATTGTAGCTAACTGACGATTCGTCCCATTATGGCTCTGTATACTAGTCTTTTTGATAGCTAACCAAGGACCGCTACTCATACAATGGGCACAATGGTCATTACAGTCTTTCAGTGCCATGGACAGCGACACTTCACTGCACATATTGGCCATTGCGGAGTCTGCCTTCAGCACCATGGACAGCAGCTGCAATGTTCTAGCTTGCAATACAGTCAGTTGAACCACACAGTCCTGTGTAAATAATAGAAAGGAGAGGATGTGGAACTTGGAATTTAAAAAATGTCGTGTGAATTCCCCACAGCTGCCAGACAAATTGGTTCATATCAAAATCCTTAGGTTAATTTACTATTTGACAATAACCTACAGTAGGCTAAATCCACTTCATGCAGTCATGTAGGCTTATACAATATACTTACTACAGGTAGCCTAATTTACGCACGTAGGAAGGTCTGCTTTGTGTTGTTCGTTCGTTTCAAGGCCTGTATGGGAGCTATGGGGAATGAGACTATCTAAAACCTCCTGTGGTGGTTGAGATTTTCTCAGCAAGTCGTTTGCATTTTAAATTGCCCCTCAGTGGAATTGCCAGGGCCCTATTGTCATATTTGACTGTCCCTACCGGTATGAAATAACTACAATCATGTGGAGGCAAAGACACATTGTTCAGTAAATTGCCTGTTAATTGCGGGTTATTATTATCAGTCCGATGGGTTCACTCAGTGGAAGCGTTTCACTCAGGGCGACACGCGGTGCATTGAAAACATTTCAGAGCAGCCGTGCAAGTAGGTGAGGAGAGAGAGAGACCGTCGAGGGACAATACTGGCAACATACCTTCCATAATCATCGTGATACTACCCCACTCAACATAATGACAATGATTTGTGCTCTCCCATTTCGCCCTTGTATTAAAAAAATATTGCTGAAGGCAAGTCAGGCATGTATGAGCGTGAGGCAGGGAGGGCCGCTGCTTGGCGAGCAGACTGCGGTGTCATGCCAAAAAAAGCCAACTACCTCCCTCCCTCTCTCCCTCCGCTGAGTCCAGGCTATGCCTGCGGTGAGTGTGGGATGACGCTGGGCCGAGAGCGTGGGAGGTGAAAGAGTCACGGAGTGTTTCGCCTTTGTTTTTATTGGTTGGCTAATGTTTAGGCGGAGCGTCCATGTATGATAGCCAGATATTGAAAACAAATCGGGTGTCATACTCATTGGACTGTGTGTATAGATGGGCCTATTAGGCCATCTCATTGAACTCCGTTGGTTTTAATTGGAGGATATTGAAATTACAAAGAGAGGAAGTAACACTCACATTTTATCAAATTAACTTTAGCCTACTGTATTGCACATCCATTTATTTCGGCCTGAAAGACCAGCTGACAATATTTGCACCATGGACATGCAGTGACTCATACAATGGACACAATGGGCAGTGTAACCTGTTGGTACCAATGGACAGTAACAGTTCAATGCACGTATAGGTCTAGCGGTATCTGCTTTCAGCACCATGGACAGCAGCTGTACTACTCTACCTTGCAGTGAGAAGGGAGGGCACAATATTTTGTCAACGAAAGAAAAGTGGAGGTAAGAACTTGAAATCTAAAGAATGTTGTGAATCTCTCACAGACAGCTATACATTAGCAAATCTAAAAATCTCTTATCAAATTCCTCTGATCAAGTTTGAATAGTTAAAGCAACAGCCACATGCAGATCAGTGAATAGGCTACATCAATGTTTTTCAACTTCAGCCCTCCAGAACCCCCAACAGCACACCTTTCTGTTTTAGCCAGGGACAAACTCACCTGATTCAAACTGTCAAGGGCTTGATAACTGGTTGACTAGTTGAATCAGGTGTGCTTGACTGGAGTTACAACAAGCATGTCTACTGTTGGGGGTACTGGATGACTGCAGTTGGGAACCAATGGGCTACATGAAGGTGGGGAGAAAGGATGCGTTTAAAAGTACATTATTTGAAGAGTGCCAGATTATCTTCCTCTGATAGTCTGCTTCCCAAATTGCACTTTATTCCCTATATAGTGCACTACTTTTGACCAGGGCCCATAGGGGCAGCCACAGAAACAGACAGCATGCCTCCATCCATCCACCTATTGGTTTTCCGTTTGTGGCAGTTTATGGCTGTACTTGTGCATGTGTTGCAATTGAACTAGTGACAGTCTCTTTTCCTCTCACCTCACTGATCAAACACACAACATAGACCTGTGGGAGCACCCTACCTGTTTGCAGTTGACAGCTGTGTGTCACGTGGAAATAGAGTTGCCATTTGTGCCATGGTGTGTTTGCGCGTGGGCTGTCAGTGTGAAATGCACATGGGGTTGGGCAACAGCGTATTTTTACGTCACATCCTAGCATTCTAGTTTAATACCAGAGGTATTAAATTCTTACTCTACGGGGTGTGGAGCCTGCTAGTTTTATGTTCTACCTGATAATTAATTAACCCATCTGGTGTTCAAGGTCTAAATCAGTCCCTGGTGAGAGGGGAACAATGAACAAGCAATAGTACTGGCTTCTATGTCCAGAGTTGAATTTGAGGGGTTTATACCATCAGATTTGCACCTGTGAATGGATCCCAGTGCTGTTTCGTATATTGTAGTCTACCCTTACACTCTCTCTACCCTCTCTCTTCCCTCTCTAGTTGCTGCTCCCTCCGATGTGCCCGTCTACGCCGCTCGGCGGTGCTCACAGACTTCCTTCTCTTCGAATGACATCTACATCAGAATCTGAACGGAATAGATGCCTGCTTGAACTATAGGCTACACGATACTGTGCGACACTGGTTTGTGTGACACATCCTAACGTTCCCTGAGCTGCGGATGTTGCTTTTTAACGAGGCTCGACGATTTCAGCACCAGGCGCTGTCCACCCACCCGCTATTCAAGCAGTTCAAGCTCCTTCAAAAGTTCAATATTCTCCGAATTGTTCTACTACACTTTAATGGCCTTTTCACACCAAATGAAAATTGTTTTCAATTAAAATCCGTGGCCTTTTGGAGTGGGCCTATATTTTGAAGGGAAAATATGGTAGACATATATTTTATAGCATATTATTATTATTTTTATTATTAGGCCTATTATTTCGCTGCGGACGTGGCGTGATTTGCACATGATAGACTATTGCACAAAGAGCCATACAGATTACTGTCACTATTTTCTTTTTTTTATAGACCCCGTTCCCCTTGGATCGTACCATTCGGCTTTCTAAACGGGAAGGGGGGGATAAAACGCTGTTTAACACAAACATCGAATCCTAGTGGTTCCCCTCGTTCTATACCTCCCCGCATTCCTTGTAGCCCTTGAGCTGGCCCCGTCCGTTTAAACCGAGAACACCCATACCAACTTCTCAATGCAAAAATTAAAAGGGAACCTAGAAGCAGGGACTAGGGGAACGAAAGGAGGTGTAAATAGAATACGAAAGCTCTTGGTCTCTCTCTCTCTCCCCACTCTCTCCTCTCTTTTAGTAAATTAATGAATGAATGATTAATTAGCACATAAATAGGCTACACGGAATCACGCCTCCACCGGGACAAGAAAGCCTGCTCCAAGCTTTTGATATTCGTTTTAGCCCAATGAGACATATGTATATTTATTCATGTACATATTTGCATTGGTAGGACTACAAGCAGGACCAGCAAGGCTTTTTAGACTTTTTTTTTTTTATCAATAGGCTACTTCGTTCGGAAGCTTCTATACAACGGCCACCAAGATTGCGCTGCTGCTGCCGCCGCTGTTATCACAACTCATTGCCGGTCCGAAGATGGCAACTTTAACAAATGGACAGGTGGACGGCACAAACGGGCTAATGAACGGATTAAGCCACAGCCACAGTTCAGCGGGCTGCGGGGGCACCATCCCCATGAAGGACCACGACGCCATTAAACTGTTCATCGGGCAAATACCGCGCAACCTGGACGAGAAGGACCTCAGGCCGCTCTTCGAGGAGTTCGGCAAGATCTACGAGCTCACGGTGCTCAAGGACCGCTTTACGGGCATGCACAAAGGTGGGTTGCGCCTACCAGTCCCCGAGAGAGCGGAATCCCCATCTTCACGCTCTTTTCTCTGCGGCTCCCGTTGCGGCTGCCTGTCACTAATGTCTTCCCATTTCCGAAGCGTTTTGGATTTGATGGATGTGGTTGCGTAATATTACTTGCGTTTACAGTAGTTTTTAGTGTGACATTTACTATTGTAGCTTACTCTCGACAGGTTTCATGTACATGTTAACAGAAAGTGGAATAGTCCATTTCTATAGTCTTGATGTCTTGGTCAATATTTAACCATTTCAACTAACATATCCTCAAATCTCTAGTTCTGAGATATCCAGGCACACCGTGCTGTCAAGCATCACGACCTAATAGGCTATTGTGTAACAATATTGAGAGCAAGGCACAGTTTATCTTGTAACTTTGGAAGTTTCGGCTATGGTGTTAAGAGTAAGTCACACATTTAGTTATTGTGCATTCATTCACAAGTGTAGAATCTCTACGCTTGAAAGTTCACCGGAGGAGTCCGGAGGAGCCCATGGCTTCCTGCCCACGGCACCATCTTGCACTCTGTTGCGCGTTATGCCAAGTTGCTTGTAACAGGAGGAGAGGGAGGGAGGAAAAATGTGTTCGTGTGTGTGCTTGCGCGTGCGCGCGATCGTGCGTGATTGGGTACATGCTTTTTACTGTATTATTCTCTGAGAAAATGTAACCAATACTTTCTTAAATTTTACATAATGCATTCTACAGTATACATTACATTAACTGTGGTCCACCCACCTTACCTACAATATGTAATTGAGGTCATTCTCTAGTCTAAAACCATGTTTTGTGGTTTTAGAAAGTAAAAAGGATGTCAGGGAACTCTTTGAATATGGCGTAAAGACAGGTGTTTGAACAACCAGCTGATTTATAGAGTGATAAGTGTGTGTGTGTGTGTGTGTGTGTGTGTGTGTGTGTGTGTGTGTGTGTGTGTGTGTGTGTGTGTGTGTGTGTGTGTGCCTTAATCTTTCAGCTGTTTAATATTTACATATACCTGTAGCCTTGATGATGGTGTATCAAGAGTCTAGTGTTTTGCATTACACAGTGAGACCTAGTCAACCCTTTGTTACAGTAATTTTACACAATGCTGAATACCTGTTGTGTGATGCAATGAAATGTCACATCTTCAATGTAATGCTAACGATCGGTCACATGCCTTGGTGTAAGGGTAATGACCAATGTTATGGACGTTGATTTCAGACTCTTTAGAGGGGTAGCCAGTGGTTAGCTATTCCCTATTTGCTCAGGGCATCAGAATCTTAATGAAGTCACTAATTGATCTGCTCCACCTGGAGGGCATTTTCAGACTCCATGGGTCACTTCATATGTGGACGTTAAAGTACAGACAGAACGTTTCAGTTTTCCTAACCTCAACCTCTCCCATCCCGTTACCAACTAGAAATAAAGCAGGAGGAAGGGAGGAGGAGATTGCCAGGGATGAGGGAACCAAAGAGAGTAGAGGGAAGTGGGAAGAGGACGGGGAAGAGGAAGGAGGGGTATCTTTTATTAATAGCCCAGCTGTAGTAACGACTCCCTGTCAGACGGTTAATCACGTACGGCCCGTGAACTATGGGAGGCCATGCCGGCTGATTCTAGGAACTGTCTCCTTAGGGCGATATATTGCCTGGCATCACAGGCCAGGCCCCCGCTTTTATTAGTGCACCCCCCTTCGTAGCACCGCTCTCATATTATAACTAGCTGGATGCAGTAGCTCTCTCGCTGGCTAGCTGGTTGGCTATAGACAGTGTGTGTGTATACACCTCTTCTCCCAGCCAGCCCAATATCCCCACACCTTCCCACAAGCAGAGGATGTTTGTTGAATGTTGAGTTTAAAAAAAAGTTATTGTAAGGTTATGTCTGAATGTTTTAATGTAAGTAAATAATATTTTTGGTAACTTGTTACTTACAGCCAACAGGTATAGTGCTTTGTTACTTGTTATAAGCATGTGTTATGTGTTATTAGAAACCTTAAAATGTATATATTTTTTAAAATAATTTTTACCCCCAATTTCGTGGTATCCAATTATTAGTAGTTACTGTCTTGTCTCATCGCTATGACTCCAGGGCTCAGGCTTGAACCCAGAATCTTTGGTGACACTGTGATGCAGTGCCTTAGACCACTGCGCCACCTGGGAATAGATATAGATATGAAGGTGTTATGCCATAAGGGGTCATGTCCAATCATAACCTCTCATGCCAAATAACCACTGTCATGACAGAGGCAGCGGTTTGTGTTATGACTGTCGTGGTCTACACCATGGACAGCATTCTCGTTATGTTGGTGTCATAGCATGATTGACTAAATGTCATTGTGAAACGACACTATCATATACATGCCAAAATGGCACTGTCAAATAAAGTGTTACGATTGTGGAATTTGATGCTAAGATTTTGAGACCGACTGAAAAGCCTAGTCAGGATCATTATGAGATGATAGTAAGACATTATAACTGGTTCATACCTGCTTACAACAAGTCTGGCATGCATTATAACTGCATCATAATGCTTTATACCTGTCGGCCTAAAGTAAAGTGTTGCCAGTATTTTGGATATATCTATAAACTGGCTAAATGTGTACGGCATCATTTTTTGACAATTGTACAAAATATAGTCCCAAAGCTCAAAGTCAAACAAGGGCAATGTTGCCGTATAAACAACTTTAGGGTTGAAGAAAGTTATTGCCTTTTCATTTGAATTAATACTGCAAGAAAAGTGCACAACACTAGGGTCTTAGAACATTTGCAGCCTTTTGACACTTATTGGAATGCTCTGAGCTGATTGATGGCTTGGCTCCTAAGGTTATTTGCCTAAATCTCAGACTCCAGCCCTCCAGCAAAACATGTTCACTCCATTTTATTTTTATTTTCTCTCCATCTTCTGTTTCCTCCTTTTCTTCTTTCAGTAGCATGTAACTTCTCATCAAAATACTCCTCCACCTCTCTCTTTCCTCCACAAACTTTATTTACACCTTTACGCCGTTCCCTGATTCTCCCTCTTCTCTGCCTCCTTTACTCCAAACACCATTTCCCTCTTTATTACCCTGGTTCACAACAACCCTCAATTCATTTAGTGTGAATATATAGATGCACCTATAGATGCTATTAATATTCTACAATGTTATAGCAACATGTGACGCCACAATAATTGTTAGACAAACTCCTAGCTAGTATTTTCATTGTTGCAAACGCCTCGGATACTACTAACTATACTATTGCAATTACCATCCAAATAATGACCCCTTGTATCACTAGTAATCTAGTCTTTAGGTTGCCATCCCCTTGAAAGGGAGGGGGCTTGTAGAGGAGGCTGGGGTGGGAAGGGAACGGGCACAGGCACAGAGGTGACAGCACTAGCCCTACATTCTCCCAATGATTTTATTTCTCTCCCTTCTGCGAATGGGCTGTGCTAATAGAGGCCATTTATAACCATCACCGGCTGCCGTCGTGCATGCTGAGACGGACGTCGGCACAAAGAGGGGCCGTTTCGCAATTCTTTTTCAATGCAGTATGGGAGGGAGGGTGGGGAGAGATATGGCAGCATACTATGAACCAGGTGACCTAACTAGAATACACCCATGTACAGTAATACACCTTAGGTCAGTGGGTCAATCCTAACATGTATGACTGTCAAGTGTCAACAATGTATGTATCGTGTATCAGTTGCTTTCAAATCAAATCAAACTTTATTTGTCACATGCGCCGAATACAGCAAGTGTAGACTTTACCGTGAAATGCTTACTTACAAGCCCTTAACCAACAGTGCAGCTTTGGTGTAATAACAATGTAATATGCGTGTAGTAACGGAGTAATTACATGTATTGTTACATTCACTGAAAATGTTCTCCCTTAGAGTTAGAGTTGCTTTGAGTTCCTCTGCTTCGGGTTTTCCTAGGAGTCCTTTGAAAGTGAGAGAAACCCTAGTATACTGATATCTTGGGGTGTTTTTTGAGGAATTCAAGTGAAAGATCGAAAGAGGCTCCCGTTGGGCTCTCTGCCCTCACCTTATTTTGTCCTAGATAATCAAATCAAAATTCATTTGTCACATGCGCCGAATACAACAGGTTTAAACAACAATGTAGTTCAAGAAAGAGTTAAGAAAAAAATGACCAAATAAGCTAAGGAAAAAAAAAAAAAGTAACACAATAAAAGAACAATAACGAGGCTATATACAGGGGTACCGGTACTGAGTCAATGTGCAGGGGTACAGGTTAGTCGAGGTAATTTGTACATGTAGGTAGGGGTAAAGTGACTATGCATAGATATTAAACAGCGAATAGCTGGCTGGCAAGTGGTGTAGATACATTGTCAAGATCCCCTAAATTAGGGTGACGAGACATCCCCAATTTCTTGGGTCAGTCCCAGATTTTGGTGACCTGTACCCGGCTAGAGCTGTCCCTGAAAATGTCCCTGATTAGGCCTCAGAAATAAAAAGCAACACTGATGTTAAATTGAGGATAATATTTCAATAATCAAATGTTGTATCCAATCAGATTTGCATGTAAAAAATGATGTTTATCCCTGTACCAAACTCGTTTGCTGCAGTGGTTTTGCCACCAACCTTTTATGAGAAGATTTGATCAGTGTTATATTGTAACCACCGCATGAACAACCATGCCCATGGCCAAAAAGTGCTGGCAACAGCATAGTCTACCAAAATTGGGTGATTCTAAAATTACTAGATAGGCTAAGATTACGAAAACTGTGGAGTGGTCATCTATTTCTGTGTTTATAATTAATACAAGTATTTGAAATGACTTTATATAGCAAAGGTAGTTATTTAAATGTATTGACAGTTAGTAAGCTACCATTCCTACACTCTTTTTCTTAAGAGAGGACAGTTAAACGTCTGTAACTATACTGCCCTACCAAGCAAAAAGGCAGAAACTGCTCAAAGCGTGGAACTGAGAAAAATGGCTTTTATTTACCTTGGTTTCACAGTAACTTTATGCAGTTACTGGTAACATGACCCCCATTTTCTCCAAAACACAATACAATAGAGGCATGATACTTGTCCACATGATTAAGCATGTATTTAATGTAGTAAAAATAACATGAACTCATTTTTGACCAAATTAGCAGTTACTGCCTTTTTGCTTGGTAGGGCAGTATAGTTACAGACGTTTAACTGTCCTCTCTTAAGCAAAAGAGTGTAGGAATGGTAGCTTACTAACTGTGAATACATTTAAATAACTACCTTTGCTATATAAAGTCCTTTCAAATACTTGTATTAATTATAACACAGAAATAGTTGACCCCTCCACAGTTTTCGTAATCTTAGGCTATCTAGTTATATTAGAATCACCCAAGTTTGGTAGACTATGCTGTTGCCAGCACTTTTTGGCCATGGGCATGGTTGTTCATGCGATGGTTACAATATAGTGGATAGAGAGGGTGATATACTGTACAGGGTGTTGATGAGCAGTTTAATCTGGGTCTGGGTAACTGGCCTTTACAGTTCTAGACCTGTGGCTTACTTTATTGGATTACAGGTATCCACCTAGTGAAGCAATGGAAATCTTCATGAACTATTTCTACATTTCTTCTATCATTCAAAATCCATAAAACCTGGACCCTGACTGCTTTGAAAACTAGCTGAAACTGGGAACATTGTCAATTGACAGAATGTCTGAATGTACTGCAGTATCGTAAAGGTAATATCCTGTGGGACTCAGTGAAGGTGTTTTTCTGCCGGGCTGTGTTAATGCGCCACGCGTTCCGGACGCAGGATTTCACTCACGTTGCATCATCCCTTCTGTGGGCTCATTTTTCTCCTCACGTCGTTGATTTGGGATGTGTGTGTGTGTACCCCTCCTTCCCTCTCATCCTCTGCCCAGAATTCTCCACTCAGCTCCAATCGGAATGCATACTTAGACATCACACCGTGCCCTGTTTCTATGACGACGTGCCGTGATCAATATTGAGCGTTATGTTGAGGAAAAGAGGCAACATATGTCACCGATAAGGTCATGTCTCGCAAAAGTCCTCCCCCCAGGTCACCCAACCTCGCATCTAAAAACATCTGAGACGCAAGACAATAAATATAGGGAGGAGAACGAGAGACGTGTACGTAGATACGTCAACTCTCATTTGTCAGCGTGGACAGTTGTCAAGGCACCTCGGCTGCTTTTGATGATTATGATGGCCGGGATAGTCAGAAGGGCCCGGCCATTAGCCCAGAGGGCCAGTTATTCACGGTGGGCGATGGCCATGTAGGAAGGAGGGGGATGGGGGGAGGGAGGAGGGAAACAGTGAGGGAGTGGAAGACTTAGGGATCAGCATTCTAACTGCTGGTATAGAGTCATGACGGGGGGAAGAGAACTCTCCTGAACTAAGATGTGACTCCACCCTTCATATTAAGGAAGTAATTGGAAAAGTATTTGCCAGCACTTTGCAACTTGTGTATGCACGTACGCACAACAAACAAATACACACACACACACACAAACACATTTGTTTTCTATCCTTTTGGGGACCAAACAATTGATTCCCATTCAAAATCCTATTTTACCTAACCCCTAACCCCTAATGCTTAACCTTAACCCTAACCTTAACCCTAGCTGAATGCACTGTATAACTAGTTGTATACATAACTACATAATAGACCTCTGTGCTACTCGCTATTGTTGAATAATCTCAGGTCTAATCAAGTAAAGGATGTATCCATATAAGAGTAGTGTGTTAATAGTCCTTATGCTTACTGGTGGTGCGATGCAAGCAAGCTTGTAGGCTAGGCCTTGTACAGCCTAGCTTGACACCAAGCACTTTTTTTCTGAACTATACTTCTTTTCTTGAACTATTTACTACTCTTTTTAGAAAACAAACAACTACTTCTTATTAGTAACAAATAATGCTCAGCTCTTTTCAAACAATGGGCCTTCAGCCTAATTCAAGATGGTAAATGCTAAGTGGGATGATTGGGATGACCCAACTCTGACATCACCCCATTTGTAACAGCGTTAATCTGTTGAATGAAGAAAGTCGGACCGAAATGCAGCGTATAGGTTACTCATGACTTTAATGAACAGAATAGCGGTGCATGAAATAACTGAAATACAAAAACAACAGAACGGAACGTGAAACTAATTACAGCCTATCTGGTGACTACAACACAGAGACAGGAACAAACACCCACAAAATACAACGCGAACTCAGGCTACCTAAATACGGTTCCCAATCCGAGACAACGAGAATCACCTGACTCCAATTGAGAATCGCTTCAGGCAGCCAAGCCTAACTAGACACACCCCTAATCATACACAATACCAATTAATACAAACCCCAATACGAAACACAACATATAAACCCATGTCACACCCTGGCCTACCCAAACATATACCAAAAACACAAAATACAATGACCAAGGCGTGACACCATTGAGTCTGCCAATTCAAGATGGCACCTGTGGGTTGGACACACCTCTAACCACACCCATACCTGTAGCCTTAAAGGCATAATGCTTGATAAGTAATTATACTGCATACAAAATTCAAAATCTGAAGCACACTTGGTAAGCCTTAAAACTCTACTCAGCTTAGCCTTTTGTATTCCCTAAAAGAGGCCAAAGAAATTGCCCAAAGTCCAGCCTCCTTTCTCATATTAAAATTATATTTTTAGTTTTTTGCTATTGCCATGTCATTGCCATGTCATGGCGATTTTGAGTGGCTGAAAGCTTCTTGTAGCGTTGTTTTGGAGGGTTAAATAGTTTATATTTTCAAGGCTGTTGCGTCATCTACAGCCAAATACATTTTAACTCAGTTTTTCACAATTCCTGACATTTAATCCTAGTAAAAATTCCCTGTCTTAAGTCAGTTAGGATCACCACTTTATTTTAAGAATGCGAAATGTCAGAATAATAGTAGAGAATGATTTATTTCAGCTTTTATTTCTTTCATCACATTCCCAGTGGGTCAAAAGGTTACATACACTCAATTAGTATTTGGTAGCATTGCCTTTAAATTGTTTAACTTGGTTCAAATATTTCGGGTAGCCTTCCAAGAGCTTCCCACAATAAGTTGGGTGAATTTTGGCCAATTCCTCCTCTAACTGAGTCAGGTTTGTAGGACTCCTTGCTCGCACACGCTTTTTCAGTTCTGCCCACAAATTTTCTATGGGATTGAGGTCAGGGCTTTGTGATGGCCACTCCAATACCTTGACTTTGTTGTCCTTAAAACTTCTTAGGGTTAGTCGTCCCGCCAGCGGGGACACCTGTCGACAACTTCCGGTGAAATTGGAGGGCGTGCAATTCAAATAGAAAATCATAAAGATTATGGATATTCAACATTTAGGTACTTACAAGTGTCTTATATCAGTTAAAAACGTACATTCTTGTTAACACCCTCTTAGAACCACCCATCCCGGATCCAGTATATTTGTCATCAGCAACGCTGAATAGCATAGCGCAACAGTCAAATAATATTACTAGAAAATATTCATATTCATGAAATCACAAGTGAAATATAGCGAAACACAGCTTAGCCTTTTGTTAATCACCCTGTCGTCTCAGATTTTGAAATTATGCTTTACAGCGAAAGCAACACAAGTGTTTGTGTAAGTTTATCGATAGCAAATCAAAACAATAAGTACACCTAGCATCAGGTAACATGGTCACGAAAATCAGAAAAGCAATCAAATTAATCGTTTACCTTTGATGATCTTCGGATGTTTTCACTCACGAGACTCCAAGTTAGACAACAAATGTTCCTTTTGTTCCATAAATATATTTTTTATATCCAAATACCTCTGTTAGTTTGGTGCATTATGCCCAGGAATCCACCAGAAAGAGCAGTCAAGACAACGCAGACAAAAATTCCAAATTATATCCATAATGTACACAGAAACATGTCAAACGTTTTTTATAATCAATCCTCAAGGTGTTTTTTAAATATCTATTCGATAATATATCAACCGGGACAGTTGGCTTTTCACTAGGACCGGGAGTAACAATGGCCGCGCACAAATCACTCTGAGAGCCCCCACCTGTCCACATACGCAATGTGGTCGTTCACGCTCATTCTTCAAAATGAAAGCCTGAAACTATGTCTAAAGGCTGTTGACACCTTAGGGAAGCCATGGAAAAAGGAATCTGGTTGATATCCCTTTCAATGGGCAATAGGGATGCATAGGAACACAGGGGTTTCAAAATAAGAGTCACTTCCTGATTGGATTTTTCTCAGGCTTTCGCCTGCAATATCAGTTCTGTGATATTCACAGACAATATTTTTACAGTTTTGGAAACTTTAGAGTGTTCTCTATCCTAAGCTGTCAATTATATGCATATTGTAGCATCTGCTCCTGAGGAATAGGCCATTTACTTTGGGAACGTTATTTTTCCAAACATAAAAATATTGCCCCCTAACTTCAAGAGGTTAATCTAACTGTGCTGTCCGATTTACAATAGGCTTCACAGCGAAAGCATGCCATGCGATTGTTTGAGGACGGCGCCCCATATCAACATATTTTTCCACCGGCACAGGCTTCATAAAATCACAAATAGCGATTAAATATTCATTTACTTTTTGAAAATCTTCCTCTGATTTGCAATACAAAGGGTCCCAGATACAACATGTAGTGTTGTTTTGTTATATAAAATCGTTCTTTATATCCCAAAAAGTCTGTTTAAGTTGGCGCCATCGATTTGAGTAATCCACTTGTTCAACATGTAGAGAAAGGAATCCAAAAAGCTACCGCTAAACCTTGTTAAAGCAAGTCAAAATACACTTCTGTTTAATCCTCAGATACACTAAAATGTAATTAAACTGTAATATTTCATGTGGAAAGAAGTATGTTCAATAGAATTAGAATATTAGCAGGTGCGCGTCCTCTTCGTTGCGCTCGCACAGACTGATTTCCAACTCTGAGTCCCAGTACTAAAACTCAGAATTATTCCTCGTTTTGGAAGAAACAAGCCTGAAACCTTGAACAACGACTGTTGACATCTAGTGGAAGCCATAGGAATTGCAATCTGGGATCTGGATTCTCATATGCCCCTATACTTTCTATTGTAAGAGCATGGGCTCTCCAAAAAAAAGATCCTACCATATCTATTGTGTTATAGTCTCATACATTATTTTAACATTTCTACAAACTTCAAAGTGTTTTCTATCCAATGCTACCAATTATATGCATATCCTGGCTTCTGGGCTTGAGTAACAGGCAGTTTACTTTGGGCACATCAGTCAGGCGGAAATTGGGAAAAAAGGCTGAAGCCTGAAGAAGTTTTAAGCCATTTTGCCACAACTTTGGAAGTATGCTTGGGGTCATTGTGCATTTGGAAGACTGATGTCTTGAGATGTTGCTTCAATATATCCACAGAATTTTCCTCCCTCATGATGACATCTATTTTGTGAAGTGACCAGTACCTCCTGCAGCGAAGCACCCCCAGAACATGATGCTGCCACCCCCCTGCTTCACAGTTGGGATAGTGTTCTTCGGCTTGCAAGCCTCCCCCTTTTTCCTCCAAACAAAACGATGGTCATCATGGCCAAACAGTTCTATTTTTGTTTCATCAGACCAGATGAAACTAGGACATTTCTCCAAAAAGTACAATCTTTGTCCCCATGTGCAGTTGCAAACCGTAGTCTGGCTTTTCTATGGCAGTTTTCGAGCAGTGGCTTCTTCCTTGCTGAGCAGCCTTTCAGGTTATGTCGATATAGGACTTGTTTTACTGTGGATATAGATAATTTTGTACCTGTTTCCTCCAACATCTTCACAAGGTCCTTTGCTGTTGTCTGGGTTTGATACGGGTCTCCTTCCTGAGCGGTATGATGGCTCCGTGGTCACATGGTGTTTATTCTTGCGTACTATTGTTTGTACAGATGAATGTGGTACCTTCAGGCAATTGGAAATTGCTCCCAAGGATGAATCAGACTTGTGGAGGTCTACAGTTTTCGTCTGAGGTCTTGGATGATTTATTTTGATTTTCCCATGATGTCAAGCAAAGAGGCACTGAGTTTGAAGGTAGGCCTTGAAATACATCCACAGGTACATCTCCAATTGACTCAAATGATGTCAATTAGCCTATCAGAAGCTTCTAAAGCCATGACATCCTATTCTGGAAAAATTACTTGTGTCATGCAGAAAGTAGATGTCCACACCGACTTGCCAAAACTATAGTTTGTTAATTAGAGATTTGTGGAGTGGTTGAAAAACTAGTTTTAATGACTCCAACCTAAGTGTATGTAAACTTCCGACTTCAACTGTAAGTGTTATTGTGGTCCATGTTTCAAGAGGCTGACACTTGGGGTCTGTTCGATCCTTCTGCTTGTTTCCCTGCTGTTTCAGATATAACCTCTGTTCCGGAGTGAGAGAATGCAATGCTTTCAAAATGTGGAAACCTTCTGTTGTTCACACAGTTTTTATTACCCCTCTTTATTTGATTTGATAGAGATATTTTCCTCTTAAAATGCTAGTTCTCAAATATCCTGCTTTTGCTATCGCTCCATCTGAAGTGTGTGTGTGTGTGTGTGTGTGTGTGTGTGTGTGTGTGTGTGTGTGTGTGTGTGTGTGTGTGTGTGTGTGTGTGTGTGTGTGTGTGTGTGTGTGTGTGTGTGTGTGTGTGTGTGTGTGTGTGTGTGTGTGTGTGTGTTGCCCCATGCAGAAATCAAACCAAACCAAGCCAAAGGAACAACCACAATTCTTCCCCATCCCCAACTTTCTCTCTCCTACAGGACCAGTTAAAGGTTTAGTATGGCTAAAGCCTTGGAACATTCTGACTTGGTTATATTCCACTGTAGATTTGATGCACACGTCCACTGACATTTCGAAGTTTGACTTCTTAGAGATCAATGGAACATATAGGTCAGGCTGGGAACAGCAGCGAATTCAACCCAGGACTCAAAAGGTCTCCTGAATGAGATTTGTATCGATATTGTTGTGCTGCATACTTTGTACCATAATGATAGTGAATTACTACAACCCTCTCTACTGTTTGTTAGGTTATAGTGCAGGCAATCTCTCTGCCATGACATTCATTGCTATAGCACATATCTTCACTGTGTACGTGTAATTATAAGCTTTGGCAATATGTACACTGTTACGTCATAGAGAACACAAGCTATATAATTATAGAGTAAGTTCCTTTGTCGATAGGTCAGCTGTTTGTATGCGGTGCATTCGGAAAGTATTCAGACCCCTTTACTTTTTCCACATTTTGTTATGTTACAGCCTTAGTCTAAAATGGATTCAACTGTTGCTTTTTTCCTCAGCAATCTTCAAACAATACCCCATAATGACAAAGCAAAAACAGGTCTTTAGAAATGTTCACAAATGTATTACAAATAAAAAACAAAAACAGGCTGCCACAACCCAGTCTGAGGTCTTGAGCACTCTGGAGCAGGTTTTCATCAAACATCCCCAAGCATAATGCTGTCACCACAATGTTTCACTGTAGGGATGGTGCCAAGTTTCCTTCAGACGTGACGCTTGGCATTCATACCAAATAGTTGTTTCTCATGGTCTGAGAGTCTTTAGGTGCCTTTTGGCAAACTCCAAGCGGGCTGTCATGTGCCTTTTACTGAGGAGTGGCTTCTATGTGGCCACTCTACCATAAAGGCCTGATTGGTGGAGTGCTGCAGAGATGGTTGTCCTTCTGGAAGTTTCTCCCATCTCCACAGATGAACTCTGGAGCTTTGTCAGAGTGACCATTTGGTTCTTGGTCACCTCCCTGACCAAGGCCCTTCTCCCCCGATTGCTCAGTTTGGTCAGGCGTCCAGCTCTAGGAAGAGTGTTGGTGGTTCCAAACTTCTTCCATTTAAGAATGATGGAGGCCGCTGTGTTGTTAGGGACCTTCAATGCTGCAGACCGTTTTTGGTACCCTTCCTCTATGCCTCTACCTATGCCTCAACACAATCCTGTCTCTGAGCTTTACAGACAATTCCTTCAACCTCATGGCTTGGTTTTTGCTCTGACATGCACTGTCAACTCTGGGACCTTATATAGACAGGTGTGTGCCTTTCCAAATCATGTCCAATCAATTTAATTTACCACATGTGAACTCCAATCAAGTTGTAGAAACATCTCAACGACGATCAATGGAAACAGGATGCACTTCAGCTCAATTTCAAGTCTCATAGCAAAGGGTCAGAATATTTACAGTTGAAGTCGGAAGTTTACATAGACTTAGGTTGGAGTCATTGCAACTCGTTTTTCAACCACTCCACACATTTCTTGTTAACAAACTACAGTTTTGGCAAGTCGGTTAGGACATCTACTTTGTGCATGACACAAGTAATTTTTTGTTTACAGACAGATTATTTCACTTATAATTCACTGTGTCACAATTCCAGTGGGTCAGAAGTTTACATATGCTAAGTTTACTGTGCCTTTAAACAGCTTGGAAAATTCCAGAAAATTATATCATGGCTTTAGAAGCTTCTGATAGACTAATTGACATCATTTGAGCCAATTGGAGGTGTACCTGTGGATGTATTTCAATGCCTACCTTCAAACTTAGCCTATTTTCTTGACATCATGGGAAAATCAAAAGAAATCATCCAAGACCTCAGAAAAAAAATTGGGACCACGGAGATGTCATACCGCTCAGGAAGGAGATGCGTTCTGTCTCCTAGAGATGTACGTACTTTGGTGCGAAAAGCACAAATCAATCTCAGAACAACAGCAAAGGACCTTGTGAAGATGCTGGAGGAAACAGGTACAAAAGTATACATGTCCACAGTAAAACAAGTCCTATATCGACATAACCTGAAAGGCCGCTCAGCAAGGAAGAAGCAACTGTAACAAAACCGCCATAAAAACCCCAGACTACGGTTTGGATCTGCACATAGGGACAAATATCGTACTTTTTGGAGAAATGTCCTCTGGTCTGATGAAACAAAAATAGAACTGTTTGGCCTTATTGACCATCATTGAGTTTGGAGGGAAAAGGGGGAGGCTTGCAAGCCGAAGAACACCATCCCAACCGTGAAGCACGAGGGGGGCAGGGCAGCATCATGTTGTGGGGGTTCTTTGCTGCAGGAGACACTGATGCACTTCACAAAATAGATGGCATTATGAGGAAAGAAATGTATGTGGATATATTGAAGCAAGACATCATTCAGGAAGTTAAAGCTTGGTTGCAAATGGGTCTTACAAATGGACAATGACTGCAAGTATACTTCCAAAGTTGTGGCAAAATGGCTTAAGGACAACAAAGTCAAGGTATTGGAATTGCCATCACAAAGCCCTGACCTCAATCCTATCTAAACATTTGTGGGCAGAACTGAAAAAGCATGTGTGTGCAAGGAGGCCTACAAACCTGACTCAGTTACACCAGCTCTGTCAGGAGGAATGGGCCAACATTCAACCAACTTATTGTGGGAAGCTTGTGGAAGGCTACCCAAAACGTTTGACCCAAGTTAAACAATTTAAAGGCAATGCTACCAAATACTAATTGAGTGTATGTAAACTTCTGACCCACTGGGAATGTGATGAAAGAATTAAAAGCTGACATAAATAATTATCTCTACTATTATTCTGACATTTCACATTCTTAAAGTAAAGTGGTTATTCTAACTGACCTAAGACAGGGAATTTTTACTCGGATTAAATGTCAAGAATTGTGAAAAACTGAGTTTAAATGTATTTGTCTAAGGTGTATTTAAACTCCCGACTTCAACTGTATGTAAATAAAGTATTTCTGTTTTTTATTTTTAATACATTTGCAGAAATGTCTATAAACCTGTTTTCGCTTTGTCATTATGAAGTATTGTGTGTAGATTTAGGAAAAACATTCATAATATCAATTTCAGAATAAAGCTGTAACGTAACATAATGTGGAAAAAGTCAAGGACTATACTTTCTGAATGCACTGTGCTGTGTCTCTATACTATAGCTCTATTACTAATACATGTAAACATTGACAGATTGTTATTAGTAAGATTGTGGTGCAAGCAGAGAGGTGTGTGTGTGTGTGTGTGTGCCTCTCCATGCTGTCTTGAGGTTTAGGTGGCTGAATGTTATCAAATGGCAGGAATAGGAGTAGTAAGGAAGTTTACTCACTTCCAGAAGAGCGCCAAGAAAGCCTGAAATGTGTACTCGAATCAGACAAAGACTTGATATGATGGCATTAGGCACAATATCATGATTGTTCACTGTTTAATATACATGTCGGTGTGTGTCTTTTGGATCATATATACTTTTTTTGTAATAGCATATTCTGTATCTTGAAACTTTAAAGATCAATGTGGGAACATGAAATGGATTAAATAAAAATAAAAAATCAGGATACACTTCAAGATGTTTTCAAGGAAACCTGTGGGATGCATTACAGCATACCCAATAGAAGCAATATTAGGGCAAGAACAGAAGATAAATCAAGCGAAAGTAAATCAAAGCATCCATTAAATTAGCATACATTTGTTCAATATCATGAATAATGAGCTAAATAAAGGTCTTATAAGCATGTGTGACAAGAAACAGGTACACAAGTATAAATCAAAATAGATAAAAGCTTTTAGTGGATACAAAATATCTTGTTAAGATCAACATTGGAACAAGGAACATAGGCCTAGCTAGTGTACCCATTGGTTTCTGATCCTAGAACTAGAGAGAGTGTTGATCCAGAACTAGTGACAGTGTACCTCTTTGCTGTTGATCCTAGAACTTGCTACAGTGTACATGCTGTTGATCCTAGAACTAGCTACAGGGTACCTGCTGTTGGTCCTAGAACTAGTTACAGTGTACCTGCTGTTGATCCTAGAATTCGCTACAGTGTACCCGCTGTTGATCCTAGAACTAGCTACAGGGTACCTGCTGTTGATCCTTGAACTAGTTACAGTGTACCTGCTGTTGATCCAAGAGCTAGTTACAGTGTACCTGCTGTTGATCCTAGAACTAGTTACAGTGTACCTGCTGTTGATCCTATAACTAGCTACTATCCTAGAACTAGCTACAGGGTACCTGCTGTTGATCCTAGAACTAGCTACAGGGTACCTGCTGTTGGTCCTAGAACTAGTTACAGTGTACCTGCTGTTGATCCAAGAGCTAGTTACAGTGTACCTGCTGTTGATCCTAGAACTAGTTACAGTGTACCTGCTGTTGATCCAAGAGCTAGTTACAGTGTACCTGCTGTTGATCCTAGAACTAGTTACAGTGTACCTGCTGTTGATCCTAGAACTAGATACAGTGTACCTGCTGTTGATCCTATAACTAGCTACTATCCTAGAACTAGCTACAGGGTACCTGCGGTTGATTCTATAACTAGCTGTAATGTAGTTGTCTGCTGTTGATCCTATGAAGCAGAAGCCAAAGACTGTTGATCCTAGAACTAGCTACCTCTCTGCTGTTGATCCTATGGAACAGATGCCAAAGACTAAAGAGGCAAAGCTTGTGTCATTATGTGAGGAAAGATATGCATTTATCCCTCTCGGAATTAACTTGTTATACCCATAACCGAGACTGGGGGAGTCTTTGCTTCAACTAGACTTCCTCTCCATCTCATTTAATTTCTATTTCATGCACCCAATAAAAAATGTACCAAGTTGACTTGTAAAAGGGAGGTCGGGAAGGGGTTAAGGCTTTTGGAATGATCTCCTTAATTATTCAAGGCAAAGTTTGATTCAGAAAATGGAGGATGATGAATAAGTCATGGGGAAGTTTTTGAGGTTTCGGTGGCAGTTTGGGGGTAAGGGTAAGAGTTGGTACGACTAAGGTCAAGTCTCAATCAAGTTTATGATAGATGGAATACTAACTTCATATATACTTTTGGAAGGGGTGGAGACTGAAAGAAATGAAGAGTGCATTAAGAGAGAGGTAAAGAGAGTGAAGCAGAGTGATAGAGGCAGAGAGAGAGAAAGAGAGAAACAGAGAGAGAGGCAGAGGGACTCCCAAAGACAGATGTCCCCCTCCCTGCAAGTAGATGACTCCTGGCTCCGTTCCACGGCAGGCTCTGACCCCTCTGTCCTTTGCTGTAATTTATAGGTTGCGTTTTGCAAGATTTAAGCACTAATCTGTGGCAATCACTGCCCTGGAAGGAAAATGACCTTCCTGCAATGGGAGCAGAATTCAGCCTCGCTGCTTGAAGCCACCCCTAGGGGTGAATAAGCAAGCGCTCACTGATGTAGGCAGCCATTTTTTACAACGTGTTAATGTTGTTGTTGTGCCTATAATAGTCCCTGCTGTTTTTCTCTGCTACACTTCATGTAAACTGCTTTCAGTTGGTTATCTCCTAGATAAGTGGATATTTGACCCACATAGGAAGACATATGTTTAGGCACAAGTGTCAATATATATTAGGGGTTATAAGGGTTAAGGTTAGGTTGAGGAACAAGGGTGAGGTTAAGGTTAAGGTTAGGTATAGTTCCATTGATTTTAAGGTAAGATTTAAGTTAAGGGAAAGGCATGAAGGTCAGCATACTGCCGTCCGCCTGCATTAATTTCCTGCCTCTTAAATATATACTGCCTTTTTAGAAATGTGGGTTTTACTTGGCGAAAGCTATGCAATGAGTAAACAATTATTTACGCGGTGGAATGTTTATTTTGAAGATAATGTATGCTGTAGTTCAGAATATATACATGATATGTGTACATGAATTAATGCATCAATGCCACAAATGCTGCATGATATCAATATTACGATTTGTGGCCTCCGCCTCAATATAGGTGTGTGTGTGTGTGTGTGTGTGTGTGTGTGTGTGTGTGTGTGTGTGTGTGTGTGTGTGTGTGTGTGTGTGTGTGTGTGTGTGTGTGTGTGTGTGTGTGTGTGTGTGTGTGTGTGTGTGTCTAATACAGTAGACTACTTGGCTCAGCGGCCAGTGGGCTCAGCTGGATCTCTGCTTGGCCATTCAGCACATAACTCAACGAGCAAGTCAGCCCAGGAATGATTTGGAAAGAAACCCTTCAGCAAATTATTTCATGGCTTCTGAGATCTCTCGCTAGCACCACTTGTAGGTTTCTAGACTCTAAGAAATAATTAACATTAAAGGACACAATGGTCCCTCTGGACAGGGCATAGTCCTACTAATTCTGGACAGGGGTTGCCAGTTACCACAGTGTACTGGTCTGACTGAGACCTGCTGGCGATGCTTAGGATAAAAATGGCAAAATGGACCTCCATTTGCATCAAAGTGAAATACGTTTCTAGATGTGATATTACGTTGCACGATACCATTACATTAAACGTGACCTATGGGCATGTCATGCTGTACATGTACGTTAATGTTCTATGGTGCAGCAAGGATCAGACACCTACTAGCCAGTGCTTTGATCATCTAACCAATCAATTTTGCAGAGTTCCATTCTTCCACCCACATTTCCCTCCAATGCGAAATGTAAAAACTCTGATTCCAATCTGCATTTCAATGTCCCAATTTGTCCAAGAGGGAGTTGCAGCCTTCTAAGTGAGCTGGATAAAAGCATCTGCCAAATGGCTAAATATTTATAATTATCTGCAGCTCAAGAGCCGATAAAAGGACTGAAAATCGACTGCCTGTGCCAGCGGCCTCATTAGTCAGACGACAACAGAATGTCTCTCCACCGAGGGAGGATAACCCAAGTATCTTTGGCTAGCAGACTTGGGCAGAACATTTTTGTATTTTGTAGTTTATTTGTAAATTCCAACTTTTCAAATCCTCAAGATATTCAAATATAGTTTATATAGTTTCAACTAAAAGGCAACTATTTTCGTTGATATTCAAATACAGGTCTCAGAAGAACAAATAATATTTGAAAGCTGTCAAGGGAAACGGTGACTACTTTGAAGAATTTTAAATATAAATACATTTAGATTTAACACTTTTTTTGGTTACTACATAATTCCATATGTGTTAGTTCATAGTTGAGATGTCTTCACTATTATTCTACAATGAAGAAAATAGTAAAAATAAAGAGAAATCCTGGAACGAGTAGGTGTCCAAACTTTTGACTGGTTCTGTATATCCACCTCACTCTCAGAGAAATAGTTAGTTCTGCTTGGTTTTACACAGTCAAAATGTGACAAATAGCCCCCCAAAAATGATGATACATTTGTGACATTAATATTTAAAAAATGTGGCCTCCCGGGTACTGCAGTGCCAGCTCTGCCATCAGAGACCCTGGGTTCGCGCCCAGGCTCTGTTGTAACCGGCCGTGACCGGGAGGTCCGTTGGGCGACGCACAATTGGCCTAGTGTTGTCCAGGTTAGGGAGGGCTTGGTCGGTAGGGAAGTCCTTGTCTCATCGCACACCAGCGACTTCTGTGGCGGGCCGGGCGCAGTGCGTGCTAACCAAGGTTGCCAGGCGCACAGTGTTTCCTCCGACACATTGGTGCGGCTGGCTTTCGGGTTGGATGCGTGCTGTGTTAAGAAGCAGTGCGGCTAGGTTGGGTTGTGTATCGGAGGACGCATAACTTTCAACCCTCGTCTCTCCCGAGCCCGTACAGGAGTTGTAGCGATGAGACAAGATAGTAGCTACTACAACAATTGGACACTATGAAATTGGGGAGAAAAAGGGGTAAAATTTAAAATATATATATATATTTAAAAAATGTAATCTAAAATTAATCAGTGCAGTAATATGAGATCTGTATGTAAAACATTTACATTTGATATTTTAGTAATTTAGCAGAATCTCTTATCCAGAGAGACAGTTAGTGCCTTCATAGTAAGATAGCTTGGTGAGACAACCACATGTCAAATTTACAGGACACAAAACTTCAGCTAAACAATGGATACATATCATTTTGCAACAACACCCACTTTAATACACTTTAAAAATCAATGAATAAAATCTGACAACAGTCATATTTTACACACATACATGGTATCCATAAGCAATCAATTCAGATAAATACTCTAATCTGAAAAATGTATGTACAGTATATCACAAAAGTGAGTACACCCATCACATTTCTGCAAATATTTGAGTATATCTTTTCATCTGACAACACTGAAGAAATGACACTTTGCTACGATGTAAAGTAGTGAGTGTACAGCTTGTATATCAGTGGAAATTTGCTGTCCCCTCAAAATAACTCAACACACAGCCATTAATGTTTAAACCGCTGGCAACAAAAGTGAGTACACCCCTACGTGAAAATGTCCAAATTGGGCCCAAAGTGTCAATATTTTGTGTGGCCACCATCCTTTTCCAGCACTGCCTTAACCCTCTTGGGCATGGAGTTCACCAGAACTTCACACAGGTTGCCACTGGAGTCCTCTTCCACTCCTCCATGACGACATCACGGAGCTGGTAGATGTTAGAGACCTTGCACTCCTCCACCTTCCGTTTGAAGATGCCCCACAGATGCTCAATAGGGTATAGGTTTGGAGACATGCTTGGCCAGTCCATCACCTTTACCCTCAGCTTCTTTAGCAAGGCAGTGGTCGTCTTGGAGGTGTGTTTGGGGTCGTTATCATGTTGGAATACTGCCCTGCGGCCCAGTCTCCGAAGGGAGGGGATCATCCTCTGCTTCAGTATGTCACAGTACATGTTGGCATTCACTCAATGAACTGTAGCTCCCCAGTGCCGGCAGCACTCATGCAGCCCCAGACCATGACACTCCCACCACCATGCTTGACTGAGGCAAGACACACTTGTCTTTGTACTCCTCACCTGGTTGCCGCACACATGCTTGACACCATCCTGAACCAAATAAGTTTATCTCATCAGACCACAGGACATGGTTCCAGTAATCCATGTCCTTAGTCTGCTTGTCTTCAGGAAACTGTTTGCGGGCTTTCTTGTGCATCATCTTTAGAAGAGGCTTCCTTCTGGGACGACAGCCATGCAGACCAATTTGATGCAGTGTACGGCGTATGGTCTGAGCACTGACAGGCTGACCCCCCACCCCTTCAACCTCTGCAGCAATGCTGGCAGCACTCATATGTCTATTTCCCAAAGACAACCTCTGGATATGACGCTGAGCACGTGCACTCAACTTCTTTGTTCGACCATGGCGAGGCCTGTTCTGAGTGGAACCTGTCCAGTTAAACCGTTGTATGGTCTTGGCCACCGTCTGCAGCTTAGTTTCAGGGTCTTGGCAATCTTCTTATAGCCCAGGCCATCTTTATGTAGAGCAACAATTATTTTTTAAAGATCCTCAGAGAGTTCTTTGCCATGAGGTGCCATGTTGAACTTCCACTGACCAATCAATATGAGGGAATGTGAGAGCGATGACACCAAATCTAACACACCTGCTCCCCATTCACACATGAGACCTTGTAACACTAACGAGTCACATGACACCAGGGAGGGAAAATGGCAAATTGGGCCCAATTTGGACATTTTCACTTAGGGGTGTACTCACTTTTGATGCCAGCGGTTTAGACATTAATGGCTGTGTTGAGTTATTTTGAGGGGACAGCAAATTTACACTGTTATACAAGCTGTACACTCACTATATAGCATTTTGGAATTAGACTAGATAGATTGGAATAGTATAGTAAGTAGTTTGTGCTGTTTTCATTCCACAGCTCGGCAGTTAAAAAACAAGTTAGAAAGCCTTTTTCTCAAACCACAACGCTTTGTATTTAGAATGATAAAAGCTGCTTAATGTGCAAATTATAATATGCTAATGTGGGATGATATCGTATGATTATGTGTTTATGAAGGAATGGTGGAATGACTGTGCTGTGTTTGTTGATCTTATTCATTGACATAAGACAGAGGAGGAATAACTAACTGTTGTGTGTTTGCATGGTGCATATGTAAATATGAAAATCCCTGTGTGTCTTTCATGTGCCCTTCCTTTAATGATTGGTACTCCATGTTAGCCTTGCAAACATCTTAATTGTGTTAAATGGAGGAAAAAAAGGGGCCAGATGAATTAAAAGCCATTAATGAAGGATTGTGTGGGGGAGGCTGCTATTCCCCGGATGGTGCTTTTGTTCACTTTGGCAAAGCGGGGGAGAGAGAGAACGGCTTCACCTTGAAACTGAAAGCACACCATGAAACAGGGTCATTGTGCCTCTTCCCAAAAAAAAAGCTTTTCTCTCTCTTTCTCTCGCTCTCTCTCTGGAAAGAATCACACACACACAAGCACACGCACACACAAACACACTCCTCTGTGCTGCTGTCTCACTGCCACTCCCAATCCCTTTCTTTCTCAGTCTGCCCCCTTGTCTCCCTTTCTTTCTCAGTCTCCCCCCTTGTCTACCTTTCTTTCTCAGTCTGCCCCCTTGTCTCCCTTTCTTTCTCAGTCTGCCCCCTTGTCTCGCTTTCTTTCTGTCTGCCCCCTTGTCTCCCTTTCTTTCTCAGTCTCCCCCCTTGTCTCCCTTTCTTTCTCAGTCTACCCCCTTGTCTCCCTTTCTTTCTCAGTCTGCCCCCTTGTCTCCCTTTCTTTCGCAGTCTGCCCCCTTGTCTCCCTTTCTTTCGCAGTCTGCCCCCTTGTCTCCCTTTCTTTCTCAGTCTGCCCCCTTGTCTCCCTTTCTTTCTCAGTCTGCCCCCTTCTCTCCCTTTCTTTCTCAGTCTGCCCCCTTGTCTCCCTTTCTTTCTCAGTCTGCCCCCTTGTCTCCCTTTCTCTCACTCTTTCAATCTCTCACCTCACTGTATCGCTTGTTTTTCTGTCTTTCTCTCCCTCCCCCCCACTCTCCGTCTGAACGTCAGATAAGCTCACTGAGGGAGACATTAGAGGACTCCCATCTGTGTATAAATAGTTTAGGATGAATTATTGAGGGACCTGGGGTTGCTAATAATCCCACAGGACCCATCTGACAATGACACGGAAGATGGAGGGAAAACAATTACGCAGGGTTTCTTTTTCACAGGAATTGGATTGGAGTGGTGGAGGGAGGAAGGTGGAGTGCAGGAGTAAGGTGGGGCCTCCGGTTGTAGAACGGGATCCCCTCGCAGGTCCAACATCTTCGCTAATAAAGCAAATGAACTCTCCAGAATCAATTGGCCCAGGAGTAGCGTCATTTTCTTCCCGGGACGCAACAGGAAGTGTAATGATCCATGTTCCCTCTCCACCCACCCCCCTCCCCGGAGGCCTCCCCAAGTCGCCCCTGTTTGGAACGTCCTCTCGTCTTGACTCCCCTGTGGAAGACGGGATAGGACAAGGCGTGCCGTCTCTCTGCCGAGGCGAAATAAGAGGGCAGGAAAGCAGGAACGAGAGGAGAGAGGAGAGGAGAGGAATATTAATGGTTGTGTTTAGGGTTGTAAGTGTTGTAATGGGAGGGCAGACCAACCCCTGTGTGTCAGACTCAGACCCCTGCTCCTGTTTTTGACAAATTACTATTATTTTTGTTGTTTTCTTCTCGATTGTTAATGTGAAAGAACTGTGAGATGGAAAGGATTACGCTACAAAAGGTTGAAATATTACTGAAATATTTATCTGCACAAAGCACAAGTCCAATTGCCTGGGGATCAACAACCTGCAAACGTAGTAAACGAGGGGCCAATGAAGGGACAAGGTTAAATGGATTAACTTCGTTATTAATTAATGAACATTAATAAAATAATGTGTAATTAACTTAGCCTATGTCTTTGTGAAGGTAATTTACTGTTTTAGAATTAGTAGACTGCACTATTTAAAATAATCACACACGTATTTACGAAACAATGACAGTGGGGAATAGGTATGAATGAGAGAATAATATAAACTACTGACTAGTGACATTGAGAACTCATCAAAGTGTGCCTGTATGCATGTATGTATACAGTATACAGTATATGCTGGTATGTGTCTGTTTCTGCTTTAACTTGTGTGTGTGTGTGTGTGTGTGTGGTCCACATCCCTCTCGGGAGCAAGGGGACGACGGCAACAACACTGTCCTAATGATGCATTTTCTACTCCATTGATTCAGTGGCTCTGCTCTCCAGTAAATCCTTCACATGCAACACATTAGAGCCAGCCCTTTTTCCTCCTTTGCCAATCGATTAACTAGAGCTTAGGCTGCACCCCAAATGGCATTCTATTCCCAAATAGTACACTACTTTTGACCAGTGCCGATATCGTCTTACGGCATAGGGTGCCATTTTGGATGCAGGCTTGGAGTTGGCCCACTCGGGAAGCAGCATGCAGTGAGAGATGTGGTGCACTTATTGACCTCCACTATCCACACACAGTGACATGCTGTTTCAATGTTCCTTTTTGTTAGTCTATGCCTTTTATAGGTTTTGACCTGGCCAACATCCAAACTGGGATCAAAATGTCATGAATGCATGCCGTCACTTTTAGAATGTAGGCATTCAAAATGATCATTCATTAGTCTCTGAAACAGCTGCTGAATTATTAAGGCTTATTTTACGGAACAAAAAAAAACGGACATTTCTCTGCACAGTAATTGAAGATTTTATATTTGCGTACTCTGCTCCGAGCTCATATAGCATTTTTAACTCATCAAGGGTTTACTGCAGCCAAATACATATTTTAAGATGATATGGGGGTGGACATTGACTGTGTCTTGATAGTATAAGATAACTCCCTTTCCTTATATTGTTTCCTCAAAGCAAAGATCTGAAAGTGTTATAAGGAAACTAAGGAAATAAGGAAATATCAAGTCCATTCACCTGCCAGTGTTATTGAAAGAAAGGGGACTATAGCAAGATGTTGAATAATATATGGACTCAGCCCTTGTACACACTGAGCCAAGGGATTGCTGATCTGCATTAAAGGGATACATGTCAAGAAATGATTTGGTTGGTTTGTTAGCCTTCCAACAAGTGACTGTGTTGCTATTGCATATGCATTATAGAATAACATGGTCCATTCATTCATTTGCAATGAAGTATTTTGCTATAAATATTGGTGTTGCAAAGGCTTTAGTAGTACAACACACAGAGAAGTGAGGCCTCATATAATAGTAATCTAGTCAGGTTTTTATGTCATAAAATCAATCTATAAACTGAAGTGAAGACGTATTTTGTGTATGGAGCAAAGGTTGTCCTTGGTCGTGCATTTCAGATCCAGATAGATGCTAACTGTCACGACTTCTGCCGAAGTCGGGCGGTGTTCGGCGGTCGACGTTGCCGGTCTTCTAGCCATCATAGATCTATTTTTCATGTTTCATTTGTTTTGTCTGGATGTCGCACTCGCCTGGTTTCAATTCCCTAATTATATGTTGTATATGTTCTGTTTCCCCCGTGTCCTGGTCGGGAATTGTTTATTGTAAGTATGTGTGCTTTATGTACTGGTGCGATACGGGTTTTGTGCCCAAGTGTTTTGTTATTTTTGTATACTGGTAATTATGTACATTAAACGGATCCGGCTATTTACCAAGTTCTGCTCTCCTGCGTTTGACTTCATGCCTCCAGTTACGCACCCCTTGACATGAACAAAACAGAGATGAGAGATCTGGAGATTTCTATTGACTGGCTGAATAAAGTTTCAAGGCAATGATTTTCTTTCAGAGTTCCTTATGTGCAAGGGTGTATAGAGTCATTTCATGCAATTGACTCTTAAGGCTCTATCTGAAATGGTCTAATAGTTTAAAGAGCATTGAGAAACACAAAGTGGAAAACAGCTACAACTTTTTAGTTCCCGTTTCGTGATTCTAGAATAAATGGACAAAAGATCATTTGGACAAACATTGGAATGAGAACTAATGGTAACACTTATTAGTAGATGGAGCCATAATTGACAAAAGCATGAATGATAATAGCAAGTCTCATGATCTCACATCTTTTAAATCATAATTATGACTGGGTAAAAGTAGACTCTATGACAGAGGGACCGGCTTAATTGATGCCAGTAAATCTTCAGTTTGACATCTCTTGTGACAAAAGAGAAGAGTTTGGCCACTTGGCAGTAAACATTATTACCACGACAGCTGTTTCTCAAACAATCACTCGTAAGATGATGACAAAGCACGTAATTGGAAGAGTAGTGGTGTCTTTCCAACCTGTCTTTTGTACTTTTTAGACCTTGTGTCTTTCAATCCCTGTTTCCATTTTACTCCCTTCTGTCTTTCTCTTTTTCTTTCTTTCTCTCTCGGTGGGTGTGTCCCCCTTTAGGGTGTCTGCAGTGGTTGAGATAAGAGGCGAGTGTAGGACACAGGGGAATGGTGTTCACAGAAGCTAGGTGATCTTATCTTCGCTCCCTCGCTCTCTCTACCTTTATCTACCTCTCTCTCATCCCCCTCTTCATCTATACTCTCTCTTTCGCTTAGCCTCTTTCCCTTCACCGCTTTCTTCTCCCTTCTCTACCCCTGCTTTCTCCTGTTCCTTTAAATGCCCTTATCTCTACCTCTCTCACTCTCTTTCTTCTTTTCTCTCTAATTCAACATCTCTGTCCTTCCCCTCTGCACTGTTGTTGATTTGAATTTGAGGCGTTGTGAAACAATGTAAGGCAACAAATTATGACTGCCTATCAATTTCTACTACCAGTATGTCATGTGCGGACAAGATACCCCCATGGCTATTCAACTCGATGGATTCCCCATTCACCGAGCAGAGAGGACATTGGATTCAGGAAAATCGAGAGGGGGAGGGATATGCCACTCCATCAACAGCAAATGGTGTGCTGACTCTAGCAGAGTGGAAGTCTTGACCCATTGTTCAGCCGTCTTGGAATACCCGATGGTCAAACGCCGACCCTTCTACCTCCCAAGAGAGTTTTCAGCTGTTATCGTGACTGCTGTATATATTCTACCTCAGGACAAAAAAACAGCAAGGTGGCACTTAACAAACTGTATTAGGCTATAAACACGCAGGAAATGATGCACCCGGAGACTGCTAATCTGCTTGTTGGGGATTTTAATTCCACGTCGTTAAGACACTTTATGCCCAACTTCCATCAACATGTCTCTTTTGGCACCAGGGTGAATTAATAACATTGTTACTCTATCCTTAAGCAAGCGTACAAGGCCCTCCTGTCGTCCCCTTCAGCAAATCCGATCATGAGTCTATACTCCTGCTTCCTGTCTACAAGCAAAAGCTCAAACAGGAAGTACCCGTGATGCGCTCCTTAGAGAAATGGTCCTCCAAATCGGAGGCTGTGCTGCTTTGTTAGCGCTGATTGTAATATGTTCCGGGACTCCGGCGATAGCATCGACGAGCTAACCACCTCCGTCACCGGCTTCATTAGGAAATGCAGCACCGTCATTCTCCCTACAGTGAAGGTTTGCCGCTTCCCCAATCAAACGCCCTGGATTAATACCGAGATTGGCGCTAAATTAAAGGACAGGGCTACCGCGCACAGGGCTATCGCAGCCCAAAAAGGGTCAATGCAGATTGTCCTGATAGCTATTGGCTAACTATTTAACTAACTATTTAGCAGTCTTATACCTTTGGAGTACAAGCGTTCAGGGTCCTGTTGGTTCCATGCTTGGTGCATCGGTACAGTATGCCGTGTGTTACCAGAGAGAACAGTCTATAACTTGGGTGGCTGGAGTTTTTTTTTTGTCAAAGACTCCTGGCAGGTCATTTTCAACCTCTCATTGTCCCAGGCTGTAATCCCCACGTCTCAATCTGACCACCATCATTCCTGTTCCCAAAAACTCTAAGGCTACCTGCAAAACTCTAAGGCTACCTCCAAGACACTCTAGATCCCCTCCATTTTGCATACCGCCCCAACAGATTCATAGACGACGCAATCTCAATTGCACTCCACACTTCCCTCAACCACCTAGATAAGAGGAATGCCTTTGTGAGAACGCTGTTCATTTACTACAGCTCAGCGTTCAACACCATTGTCTCCTCCAAGCTCGTCACCAAGCTTAGGACCCTGGGACTGATCACCTGTCTTTGTAACTGTCTGTCTGTCTGTCTGTCTGTCTGTCTGTCTGTCTGTCTGTCTGTCTGTCTGTCTGTCTGTCTGTGATAAAAACTTGATAAATGGCTGTATCAACACAATTGGGTGTATGGAAATCGCGCAGATTTGTGCCTCTCATTTTGAGAGGCTGCTTGGGCTGCTGTGTAACCCTAACCCTAACCCTTTCAGACACTTGCTTGAAATAATGGGCCTGCAGCCTAATTCAAGATGGCACCGTAGGTTGGACATGCCTCCAACCATACCCATACAGCAGCCCTAAAGCGTCAATCAGCATGTGTCTCCCCGCCCCTGTTTCATTAAAAAGCTGAGGAATGGCAGGTAGCCTAGTGGATAAGAGTGTTTAGCCAATAACTGAAAGGTCGCTGATTTGAATCCCTGAGCCAACTAGCTGAAAAATCTGTCAATGTGCCTTTGAGAAAGGTACTTAAACCCAATTACTCCTGTAAGTTTCTCTGGATAAGGGTGGCTGCTAAATGTAAAAATGGATGGGGTTGGAGAAATGTAACCACTTTTAAATTCATAGACAGAGCTATTGATGCAAGGACTAACCATCTAATATTTAACCAAGGCCCATAGTAATGATGCTATTTGGGATGCAAGCTAGATTTTAGGGGTCTATGAGTAGGGATGTTACTTGAATGTTTGCATAAGGTTTTCAAATGTCCTCTGAACATGGTTCCATGGTTTCTTGTGTTATGTATATATTTGTACATAGAGGGTCTCCATAATAACATTTACAGTCAAAAGTTGGACAGTTCTAAATAAGATTCCCCTTAGTTGACATAGCTGATACTATGTCAGCCTTATGACAGCACTACATAGGCTTTCTGTCAAGGGGGCCTGTGTGAGTGACATGTTTCCCAGGTATCTCCTCGTTTGCCTGAGTCCCTGGCATTCCTCTGGCAGCCCCCTCACGTCAGCCAGGTGCTAAGGAAACAAGGGATTGTGGGAACATATAGAGCGGAGAGAGAGGCTGTCAGGGAAATGTCTGCCTTGTCACAGCAAAGTGAGGACTGACACACACCAATGGACGACTGGATAACCGCAGACTTAGACTGGCAAGGAGAGCGAGGGAGAGCCACATCAGATTTGACATGTTATGGAAGAAAGTAGCTACTGTAGCTAGATTAGCTTTCACATGTTTCCAAATCTCTGCTACATAAGAAGTGGCAATAGGGAAAGTAAATAGTTCTGCATATATACTGTAGAGTAAGTCGTTTTCGTAAGCAAAACTAAACTGTTGTCTTTAAAGCAAGAACACACAGATCTGTGCACACAGAGATATAATTATTTAGCTGCAGGCTTGCTGTGTGTGTGTGTGTGTGTGTGTGTGTGTGTGTGTGTGTGTGTGTGTGTGTGTGTGTGTGTGTGTGTGTGTGTGTGTGTGTGTGTGTGTGTGTTTTTGTTTTTGGCTTTTCTCTGTGATGGTTTTGAGTGGTCTCCTCCTCCAGTTGCTGTCTCAGTGTTTGTCCCAGTATGCTAACATTTCTTTACCATCTCTCTGCCCTCTCTGTCCTCTCTCTCAGGCTGTGCCTTCCTTACCTACTGTACCAGAGAGTCGGCCCTGAAAGCTCAGAATGCCCTCCACGAGCAGAAGACCCTGCCAGGGGTAAGATACCACCACAGTGTAATAGTCTTCGTACCCTATTCCCTATATGGTGTACTACTTTTGACCATAGCTAGTGCACTAAATTGGGAAGAGGGTGCCCATTTGCTCTATGTACTGTAAGTCCCCTCAAATACCTTATCATACAGCCAGGAGAATATATGGTAAACTAATGGTAAAATAATCATGTTTATAGAGACAATATCATTCTCATCATCACTCAATGCCTAGGTTTACCTCCACTGTATTCACATCCTACCATACCTTTGTCTGTACATTATGCCTTGAATCTATTCTACCGTGCTCAGAAACCTGCTGCTTTTACTCTCTGTTCCGAACGTACTTGACGACCAGTTCTTATAGCCTTTAAACGTACCCTTATCCTACTCCTCCTCTGCTCCTCTGGTGATGTAGAGGTTAATCCAGGCCCTGCAGCGCCTAGCTCCACTCCCATTTCCCAGGCGCTCTCATTTGTTGACTTCTGTAACCACTGTTAACATTAGGAGCCTCCTCCCTAAGTTTGTTTTATTCACTGCTTTAGCACACTCTGCCAACCCGGATGTCCGAACCGTGTCTGAATCCTGGTTTAGGAAGAACAAAAACCCTGAAATGTCCATCCCTAACTAGAACATTTTCAGACAAGATAGAATTTCCAAAGGGGGCGGAGTTGCAATCTACTGCAGAGATAGCCTGCAGATAACTGTCTTAATATCCAGGTCTGTACCCCAAAAATTTGAGCTTCTACTTTTAAAAATCCACCTCTCCAGAAACAAGTCTCTCCTTGTTCCTACTTGCTATAGACCACCTTCTGCCCCAGCTGTGCCCTGGACACCATATGTGAATTGATTGCCTCCCATCTGTCTTCAGAGCTCATGTTGTTAGGTGACCTAAACTGGGACATGCTTAACACCCCGGCCATCCTACAATCTAAGCTTGATGCCCTCAATCTCACGCAAATGATCAATGAACCCACCAGGTACAATCTCAAATCCGTAAACACGGGCACCCTCATAGATATCATGCTAACCAACCTGCCCTCCAAATACACCTCTGCTGTCTTCAACCAGGATCTCAGCGATCACTGCCTCATTGCCTGCGTCTGTAATGGGTCTGCGGTCAAGCGACCACCCCTCATCACTGTCAAACGCTCCCTAAAACACTTCAGCGAGCAGGCCTTTCAAATCAACCTGGCCCGGGTATCCTGGTAGGATATTGACCTGATTCTGTCAGTAGAGGATGCCTGGTTATTCCTTAAAAGTGCTTCCCTCACCATCTTAAATAAGAATGCCCCATTCAAAATACACAGGCAGTTCGGAAAGCAAAGGCTAGATTTTTCAAAAAGAAATGTGCATCCTGTAGCACAAACTCCAAAATGTTTTGGGACACTGTAAAGACCATGGAAAAGAAGAGCACCTCCTCCCAGCTGCCCACTACACTGAGGCTAGGAAACACTGTCACTCATGATTAATACACGATAATTGAGAATTTCAATAAGCATATTTCTACAGCTGGCCATGCTTTCCACCTGGCTACCCCGGTCAACAGCTCTGCACCCCCCGCAGCAACTTGCCCAAGCCTCCCCCATTTCTCCTTCACCCAAATCCAGATAGCTGATGTTCTGAAAGAGCTAAAAAATCTGGACCCCTACAAATCAGCTGGGCTAGACAATCTGGACCCTCTCTTTCTAAAATTATCCGTCAAAATTGTTGCAACCCCTATTACAAGCCTGTTCAACCTCTCTTTCGTATCATCTGAGATCCCCAAAGATTGGAAAGCTGCCGCAGTCATCCCCCTCTTCAAAGGGGGAGATACTCTAGACCCAAACTGCTACATACCTATTTCTATCCTACCCTGCCTTTCTAAGGTCTTCGAAAGCCAAGTTAACAAACAGATCATCGACCATTTTGAAACCCACCGTACCTTCTCCGTTATGCAATCTGGTTTCCCGAGCTGGTCATGGGTGCACCTCAGCCACGCTCAAGGTCCTAAACGATATAATAAACGTCATCGATAAGAGACAATACTGTGCAGCTGTATTCATCGACCTGGCCAAGGCTTTCGACACTGTCAATCACCACATTCTTATCGGCAGACTCATCAGCCTTGGTGTCTCAAATGACTGCCTCGCCTGGTTCACCAACTACTTCTCTGACAGAGTTCAGTGTTTCAAATCAGAGGGCCTGTCTCTATGGGGGTGCTACAGGGTTCAATTCTCAGGCCAACTCTTTTCTCTGTATACATCAATGATGTTTCTCTTTCTGCTGGTGATTCTCTGATCCACCTCTATGCAGACGACACCATTCTGTATACTTCTGGCCCTTCTTTGGACACTGTGTTAACAACCCTCCAAATGAGCTTCAATGCCATACAACACTCCTTCCATGGCCTCAAACTGCTCTTAAATGCAAGTAAAAGTAAATGCATGCTCTTCAACCAATCGCTGCCCGCACCTGCCCGCCCGTCCAGTATCACTACTCTGGACAGTTCTGACTTAAAATATGTGGACAACTACAAATTCCTAGGTGTCTGGTTAGACTGTAAACTCTCCTTCCAGACTCACATTAAGCCTCTCCAATCCAAAATGAAATCTAGAACTGGCTTCCTATTTCACAACAAAGCATCCTTCACTCATGCTGCCAAACATACCCTCGTAAAACTGACTATACTACCGATCCTTGACTTCGGCATTGTCATTTACAAAATAGCCTCCAACACAGAATGCAGTCTATCACAATGCCATCCATTTTGTCAGCAAAGTCCCATATACTACCCACCACTGCGACCTGTATGCTCTCGTTGGCTGGCCCTCTCTTCAAATTCTTTGCCAAACCCACTGGCTCAAGGTCATCTAAAAGTCTTTGCTAGGTAAAGCACCGCCTTATCTCAGGTCACTGGTCACCATAGCAGCACCCACCCGTAGCATGCGCTCCAGAAGGTACAGTTGAAGTCAGTAGTTTACATACACCTTAGCCAAATACATTTAAACTCAATTTTTCACAATTCCTGATATTTAATCCTAGTAGAAATTCCCTGTCTTAGACCAGTTAGGATCACCACTTTATTTTAAGAATGTGAAATATCCGAATAATAGTAGAGAGAATGATTTATTTCAGCTTTTATTTCTTTCATCACATTCCCAATGAGTCAGAAGTTTACATACACTCAATTAGTATTTGGTAGCATTGCCTTTATATTGTTTAACTTGAGTCAAACATTTTGATAACTTTCCACATCCTTCCCACAATAATTTGGGTGCATTTTTGGTCCATTCCTCCTGACAGAGCTGGTGTAACTGAGTCAGGTTTGTAGGCCTCCTTGCTCGCACACGCCTTTTCAATTCTGCACACAAATGTTCTATAGGATTGAGGTCAGGGCTTTCTGATGGCCACTCCAATACATTGGCTTTGTTGTCCTTAAGCCATTTTGCCACAACTTTGGAAGTATGCTTGGGGTCATTGTCCATTTGGAAGATCCTTTTGCAACCAAGTTTTAACTTCCTGACTGATGTCTTGAGATGTTGCTTCAATATATCCACATAATGTTCCTGCCTCATGATTCCATCTATTTTGTGAAGTGCACCAGACCCTCCTGCAGCAAAGCACTCCCACAACATGATGCTGCCACCCCCATGCTTCACGGTTGGGATGGTGTTCTTCGGCTTGCAAGCCTCCCCCTTTTTCCTCCAAACATAACGATGGTCATTATGGCCAAACAGTTCTATTTTTGTTTCATCAGACCAGAGGACATTTTCCAAAAAGTATAATCTTTGTCCCCATGTGCAGTTGCAAATCGTAGTCTGGCTTTTTTATGGCAGTTTTGGAGCTGTGGCTTCTTCCTTGCTGTGTGGCCTTTCAGATTATGTCGCTATAGGACTCGTTTTTCTGTGTATATATATACCTTTGTATCTGTTTCCTCCAGCATCTTCACGAAGTCCTTTGCTGTTGTCTGGGATTGATTTGCTCTTTTCGCACCAAAGTACTTTCATCTCTAGGAGACAGAACGCGTCTCCTTCCTGAGCGGTATGACGGCTGCATGGTCCCATGGTGTTTATACTTGCCTACTATTGTTTGTACAGATGAATGTGGTACCTTCAGGCATTGGACATTGCGCCCAAGGATGAACCATACTTGTGGAGGTCTACAATTTTTTTCCTGAGGTCTTGGCTGATTTCCTACGATTTTCCCACGATGTCAAGCAAAGAGGCACTGAGTTTGAAGGTAGGCCTTGAAATACATCCACAGGTACACATCCAATTGACTCAAATGATGTCAATTAGCCTATCAGAAGCTTCTAAAGCATTGACATCATTTTCTGGAATTTCCAAGCTGTTTAAAGGCACAGTAAACTTAGTGTATGTAAACTTCTGATCCACTTGAATTGTGCTACAGGGAATTATAAGTGAAATAATCTGTCTGTAAACAATTGTTGGAAAAATAACTTGTGTCATGCACAAAGTAGATATCCTAACTGACTTGCCAAAACTATAGTTTGTTAAAACTTGTTGACCACATGGCAGTGGTCCCGTGGTGGGAACATATATCAGCGGAAATTTCAAGTGCGCCACGTATCGTTTTTGATAAAACTCAAAATTTCATTAAAATGCACATACAATATACTGAATTAAAGCTACACTCGTTGTGAATCTAGTTACAGAGTCAGATTTGTAAAATGCTTTTCGGCGAAAGCATGAGAAGCTATTATCTGATAGCATGTAACACCCCAAAAGACCCGCAGGGGACGTAAACTAAATAATTAGCATACACAAACCGCACAATAAAATATAAAACATTAATTACCTTTGACCATCTTCTTTGTTGGCACTCCTAGATGTCCCATAATCACTATTGGGTCTTTTTTTCGATTAAATCGGGCCATATATAGCCAAGATATCGATATCCTTCCAGTTCTCTGCTGCCAATGACTGAAACGAACTGCAAAAATCACTGAAGCTGTAGACTCATATCTCCCTCAATAACCTTAAGCACCAGCTCGCAGAGCAGCTCACAGATCACTGCACATGTACATAGCCCATCTGTAAATAGCCCATCCAACTGCCTCATCCCCATACTGTTATTTATTTATTTTGCTCCTTTGCACCCCAGTATCTCTACTTGCACATTCATCTTCTGCACATCTATCACTCCAGTGTTTAATTGCTATATTGTAATTATCCCTCCACTATGGCCTATTTATTGCCTTACCTCCCTTATCCTACCTCATTTGCACACACGGTATATAGACTTTTTCTATTGCTCCATTCAAAAAATGCAGAACTAAGAACAGATACAGCCCTTGGTTCACTCCAGACCTGACTGCCCTCGACCAGCACAAAAACATCCTGTGGCGGACTGCAATAGCATCGAATAGTCCCCGCGATATGCAACTGTTCAGGGAAGTCAGGAACCAATACACGCAGTCAGTCAGGAAAGCTAAGGCCAGCTTCTTCAGGCAGAAGTTTGCATCCTGTAGCTCCAACTCCAAAAAGTTCTGCGACACTGTGAAGTCCATGGAGAACAAAAGCACCTCCTCCCAAATGCCCACTGCACTGAGGCTAGGTAACACGGTCACCACCGATAAATCCATGATTATCGAAAACTTCAATAAGCATTTCTCAACGGCTGGCCATGCCTTCCACCTGGCTACTTCAACCTCGGCCAACAGCTCCCCCCGCAGCCCTCGCCCAAGCCTCTCCAGGTTATCCTTTACCCAAATCCAGATAGCAGATGTTCTGAAAGAGCTGCAAAACCTGGACCCGTATAAATCAACTGGGCCTGACAATCTGGACCCTCTATTTCTGAAACTATCCGCCGCCATTGTCACAACCCCTATTACCAGCCTGTTCAACCTCTCTTTCATATCGTCTGAGATCCCCAAGGATTGGAAAGCTGCCGCAGTCATCCCCCTCTTCAAAGGGGGAGACACCCTGGACCCAAACTGTTACAGACCTATATCCATCCTGCCCTGCCTATCTAAGGTCTTCGAAAGCCAAGTCAACAAACAGGTCACTGACCATCTCGAATCCCACCGTACCTTCTCCGCTGTGCAATCTGGTTTCCGAGCCGGTCACGGGTGCACCTCAGCCACACTCAAGGTACTAAACGATATCATAACCGCCATCGATAAAAGACAGTACTGTGCAGCCGTCTTCATCGACCTTGCCAAGGCTTTCGACTCTGTCAATCACCATATTCTTATCGGCAGACTCAGTAGCCTCGGTTTTTCGGATGACTGCCTTGCCTGGTTCACCAATTACTTTGCAGACAGAGTTCAGTGTGTCAAATCGGAGGGCATGCTGTCCGGTCCTCTGGCAGTCTCTATGGGGGTGCCACAGGGTTCAATTCTTGGGCCGACTCTTTTCTCTGTATATATCAATGATGTTGCTCTTGCTGCGGGCGATTCCCTGATCCACCTCTACGCAGACGACACCATTCTATATACTTTCGGCCCGTCATTGGACACTGTGCTATCTAACCTCCAAACGAGCTTCAATGCCATACAACACTCCTTCCGTGGCCTCCAACTGCTCTTAAACGCTAGTAAAACCAAATGCATGCTTTTCAACCGATCGCTGCCTGCACCCGCATGCCCGACTAGCATCACCACCCTGGATGGTTCCGACCTTGAATATGTGGACATCTATAAGTACCTAGGTGTCTGGCTAGACTGCAAACTCTCCTTCCAGACTCATATCAAACATCTCCAATCGAAAATCAAATCAAGAGTCGGCTTTCTATTCCGCAACCAAGCTGACTATCCTACCGATCCTCGACTTCGGCGATGTCATCTACAAAATTGCTTCCAACACTCTACTCAGCAAACTGGATGCAGTTTATCACAGTGCCATCCGTTTTGTCAGTAAAGCACCTTATACCACCCACCACTGCGACTTGTATGCTCTAGTCGGCTGGCCCTCGCTACATATTCGTCGCCAGACCCACTGGCTCCAGGTCATCTACAAGTCCATGCTAGGTAAAGCTCCGCCTTATCTCAGTTCACTGGTCACGATGGCAACACCCATCCGTAGCACGCGCTCCAGCAGGTGTATCTCACTGATCATCCCTAAAGCCAACACCTCATTTGGCCGCATTTCGTTCCAGTACTCTGCTGCCTGTGACTGGAACGAATTGCAAAAATCGCTGAAGTTGGAGACTTTTATCTCCCTCACCAACTTCAAACAGCAGCTATCTGAGCAGCTAACCGATCGCTGCAGCTGTACATAGTCTATTGGTAAATAGCCCACCCATTTTCACCTACCTCATCCCCACACTGTTTTTATTTATTTACTTTTCTGCTCTTTTGCACACCAATATCTCTACCTGTACATGACCATCTGATCATTTATCACTCCAGTGTTAATCTGCAAAATTGTAATTATTTGCCTACCTCCTCATGCCTTTTGCACACATTGCATATATACTCCCCTTTTTTTCTACTGTGTTATTGACTTGTTAATTGTTTACTCCATGTGTAACTCTGTGTTGTCTGTTCACACTGCTATGCTTTATCTTGGCCAGGTCGCAGCTGCAAATGAGAACTTGTTCTCAACTAGCCTACCTGGTTAAATAAAGGTGAAATAAAAAAAATTACAAAAAATTACAAAAAATTATTGACTCTATTTATTTTATTCCATGTGTAACTCTGTTGTTGTTGTTGTTTGTGTCCCACTGCTTTGCTTTATCTTGGCCAGGTTGCAGTTGTAAATGAGAACTTGTTGTCAACTAGCCTACCGGGTTAAATAAAGGTGAAATAAAATGTAAAAACTATTAAAACAATATCAAATGACAAACCAATTCGACACCCATGCAGCTCGCCACCACACGTTTATTCTCAAATGTACTACACATTTGTATTTATTTCCTAACTTTCTGTTGACATACAGTATACACTACCACACATGCCCACACATGTCCTTTTTCACGTTTGTTCGCTTTCTTTCTCTCCATGCCTCAATCTCCTTCTTTCTCCCCCTCACCTCCCCTTTTCATTCTCCCTCTGACAGTCACACTAACCCACAAGAAGAAACCACACAGCATCACATCAGAGCCGGCCTATTTATAGCTGATGTGTGTGTGTGCATGCATGAATGTGCACGCGCGTGTCTGCGTGCATGCGTGCGTACATGTGTGTTGATTTGCCGGAGTTTTGATGCGTCTCTGTCAGGGCTCGCTCAGTTGGGTCTGTTCGTTTTTTAATGACGCCTCCAGGGAGGTTGACAGTCGCCGTGTTGAGCAGAAAGCCTTTGATGTGAATGATTATGACATCATAGACGTGCAGTGGGGAAGAGAGGAGGCGTGTGCTGCCTCTGCCGCTGTGGATCCCTCACTCTTTCTCTTATTTCATCCGCCCTTCCCTTCTTCCCACAGAGCAGGAATGGCATAGTCACACACAAAAAAATAAGAGAGATTAAATATTTGTCTTGAGCGAGAAGGGGATTTTACATTCACATGGAATGTGTTTGCGTTGGAAGTTTTTGTCTTACTGAGTGTTGTACGTGGTATGGCATCTATGTTAGCAATAAAGGGCCCTTTTTCATGTAGCGATCCATTTTGAAAGCTTTAGCGACTAGACGAGACCAGCCCCCGTAGCGTTTGTCAAATAAATGTAACTGAAGTCACTACCCATCACCATCATTTAATAAGAAATGCTAATTAGTCAATCCCTGATCGGATCCGCCGATGATTGCTCAGATTTGTCGACTCATTGTGAATGTTAAGTAAACAGTTATAATTGTCTGGGACAGTCATAGTATGAGCAGCCAATCTTAAAGAAGCAGACGAGTCTGGGAGATGCATTCTATGAAGCCTTATAGAGGTAAAGACGGCGAAACACATCAAATTAGTTCATTAGGGAAAGAACAGGGACTTGGCAGAGAGATGAAAAAGGCAGTGGGACATTTTATATGCTGTGTAATCTGCATTTGCTTATTTTCTTTTTACCCAACTATCCCTCTCATCAATCTACACACAATAACCCATAATGACAAGGCAAAAACAGTGATTATATATTTTTTTGCAAATGTTTTTAAAAATACATATAAAAATCCCTTTTACATAAGTTTTCAGACCCTCTACTGAATACTTTCTTGAAGCACCCTTGGCAGCAATTACAGCCTCAAGTCTTCTTGGGTATGACGCTACAAACCTGGCACACCTGTATTTGGGGAGTTTCTCACATTATTCTCTGCAGATTCTCTCAAGCTCTGTCAGGTTGGATAGGGAGTGTCGCTGCACAGCTATTTTCATGTCTCTCCAGAGATGTTTGATTGGGTTCATGTTTGGGCTCTGGTTGGGCCACTCAAGGACATTCAGAGACTTGTCCCGAAGCCACTCCTGCGTTGTCTTGGCTGTGTACTTAGGGTCGTTGTCCTGTTGGAATGTGAACTGTCGCCCCCCAGTCTGAGGTCCTGAGCACTCTGGAGCAGGTTTTAATCAGATCTCTCTGTACTTTGCTCCGTTCATCTTTCCCTCCATCTTGACTAGTTTCCCAGTCCATGCCGCTGAAAAACATCCCCACAGCATGATGCTGTCAGCACCATGCTTCACCGTAGCGATGGTGCGAGGTTTCCTCCAGACGTGATGCTTGGCATTCAGGCCAAAGAGTTCTTGGTTTCATCAGACCAGATAATCTTGTTTCTCATGGTCGAAAGAGTCCTTTAGTTGCCTTTTGGCAAACTCCAAGGGCTGTCATGTGCCTTTTACTGAGGAGTGGCTTCCGTCTGGCCACTCAACCATAAACACTTGATTGGTGGAGTGCTGCAGAGATGGTTTTCCTTCTGGAAGGTTCTCCCATCTCCACAGAGGAACTCTGGAGCTTTGTCAGAGTGACCATCGGGTTCTTGGTCACCTCTCTGACCAAGGAACTTCTCCCCCGATTGCTCAGTTTGGCCGGGCCACCAGCTCTTGGAAGAGTCTTGGTGGTTCAAAACGTCTTCCATTTAAGAATGGTGAAGGCCACTGTGTTTTTGGGAACATTCAATGCTACAGAAATGTTTGGGTCCCTTCCCCAGATCTGTGCCTCGACACAATCCTGTCTCTGAGCTCTATGAACAATTCCTTCGACCTCATGGCTTGGTTTTCGTGCTTACATGCACGGTCAACTATGGGACCTTATAAGGTGTGTTTCTCTCCAAATCATGTGAAATCAATTGAATTTACCACCGGTGGACTCCAATCAAGTTGTAGAAACCTCTCAAGGATGATCAGTGGAAACAGGATGCACCTGAGCTCTGAATACCTCTGTAAATAAGGTATTTCTGTTTTGTATTTTTTTTTTAAATGTGCAAAAATGTCTATAAACCTGTTTTCAGTTTTTCATTATGGGGTATTGTGTATAGATTGATAACAGATAAAAATATAATTATTTAGAATAAGGCTGTAAACTGTGGAAAAAGTCAAGGGGTCTGAATACTTTCCAAATACAGGGATACTCAAATCTGGAGCTTGAGTCCATTTCCACTTCATTCTCACCCTTTAGTCAGGGTTTGATTTAGACCCAGTGCACCAGGTGAATGCAGTTACCTACCAGGCAACAAAAAGTGAAACTGTGCTTGATTTGAGTATCTCTGACCTATTATTACAAGTGATAGTTCAACTTTTGGAAGTTTGACCATATTTTCGATTTCCTAGCATGTTGATGTTTAGCTGGATAACTTAGCAATGTCCAGAATTTCCTGGCTAGCTTTTTTTGGAGAATGTAGCAATGCTAGTGTTAATGGATTATATCAGTTAGTGGTGCATTCAACATTTTATTTGTTATTTATTAACCCTTATTTTACCAGATAAGTTGACTGAGAACACATTCCAACAACCTGGGGAATAGTTACAAGGGAGAGGAAGGGGATGAATGAGCCAATTGTATGTTAGGGATGATAAGGTGGCCATGATGGTATGAGGGCCAGATAGGTAATTTGGTAATACAGTCCTTTGTGTGGAGTCAGCTAAACTACTAGTATGTATTTTCATAGGATAAGATACTTCTTTGTTTTTATGTATCATAATCACAGTTGAAGTGACTGATTACTGATTGACATTGATTAGACTGTGTACTTGTGTATCACCACAGGTTTTCACAGCTGCTGGCACATTATCAGGTTCCCACATTTTACAAAGAAGAACTTATGCGGAGGTCAAACCAATGTCAGACATAAACTAAACATAAGAAATGTTGCATTAGATTATGTATTCAAAGTGTGCGTCTATGAAATAATTCACCGGGGAGGTTTAAGAGAGTGTAAATGACCTGTATAAAACGGGGCCTGTCCCAATGTGTGCCTCTGGACGACATATTTATGATCCCCTCTCACGTTTCAGACTCATACAACAGCATGATGCATCAGAAAGCCTTTATTGATTTTGGCACAGGGCCTCCCTAGCAGGGAGGGAGGGGGGCATGATCAGCCTGTACCTTGTTTGTAAACACCCACACACAAATACTCTCTCACACTCGTAAACACACATACACAAATACACACGTGTAAAGCCTTGAGCATTCAAACATGCAGGCAGACATGCAGGCAGACAGACAGACAGACAGACAGACAGACAGACAGACAGACAGACAGACAGACAGACAGACAGACAGACAGACAGACAGACAGACAGACACAAAAATCCGGTACCGATTGACTCATACTGTAATAGTTCAAACAGGGAGCCAGATGAAAATATTTAGAAGCTTGTGAATCAATGTGTCATTTCAGAGCCTGTTCAAATACACACACACCCTTCTGCCATCCCTCTTTCCCTCTCTCCCTTACACCGGTTCAACACAGGGACAAAAATAACTGAGGGAAAGGAAAGGAAAGGAAAGGAAAGGAAAGGAAAGGAAAGGAAAGGAAAGGAAAGGAAAGGAAAGGAAAGGAAAGGAGAGATGGGTGATAGAGAGAGGCGTCTCAGTACCACTGATTTTGTGTCTGTTTCTTTTTTCCCGAGGAGAGATAATGCCGGGTCCAGAAATCTATAGCATTGATTGGCTGCTCGACCCAGTTTCATGGCAGCTTTCTCAATAAGTCGCCTCATTGGTCAATAACTGCCTGGCTCTCTGGGTGAGGCAGGGCTTCGGTTCTGTGAGTGTGGGTGTTGGGAGAGAAGGGGGGTTAAGAGGGCGGGCCCGTCTGCACAAAGACCATGGATGCATCGCAAATGGCACCCTATTCCATATAATGTATAGTGCACTACTTTTAGTCAGAGTCCATAGGTATAGCTTCAATAGAGGACATACACACACATCTCTGGAATATGTGACACCTTTAATTCCAATAATCCCAATGTAGACATTTTGCCCATAGCCATAATATGTTTTATCTGGGGGAGCAGAATGACAACATGGGGGGTGGAGGTGGAACAGTATCAGCCATGCCGTGGCTCGGGCAGCTTTTAATAATTGATGGTGTACGAGGCCCCGGATTGAGGAGTAATTGCATTACAGGTCACTTCTCAATAGCAATTTGTGAAAGTTGTGGTGATGTGTGCCGGGTGGCGATCAATAGGGGCTGTCCAGGGATGTAGACACACCAGCGCTCTCTCTCTCTCTCTCTCTCTCTCTCTCTCTCTCTCTCTCTCTCTCTCTCTCTCTCTCTCTCTCTCTCTCTCTCTCTCTCTCTCTCTCTCTCTCTCTCTCTCTCTCTCTCTCTCTCTCTCTCTCTCTCTCTCTCTCTCTCTCTCTCTCTCTCTCTCTCTCTCTCTCTCTCTCTCTCTCTCTCTCTCTCTCTCTCTCTCTCTCTCTCTCTCTCTCTCTCTCTCTCTCTCTCTCTCTCTCTCTCTCTCTCTCTCTCTCTCTCTCTCTCTCTCTCTCTCTCTCTCCAGACAGACCGTACTGTGCTCTACTGTACAGTAATCTACTGTACTGTACTTTACTGTACTGTGCTTTACTATACTGTACTTTACTGTACTGTGCTTTACTATACTGTACTTTAACCTACTCTATTGTACTCTACTGTGCACTACACTGTACTTTACTGTACTGTGCTCTGTACTGTACTCGAGTTTACTCTACTTGAGTTTCTTACAATTGAAGAAATGGCCCATGGACTCTTGTTCTAGTGGTTTTGGTCTTGAGACCACTCAAGACCACATAAATTATGTCTTGAACTTGTCATGGTCTCAAATCACTGTGTCTGGGTCTTGGAACCAGTGTCCTTGTATAAATATTGGTCTTTGGGCTCTTGAATATTAGTCTTTGGTTTGCAAACCATCATGGGTGGAAAGAGTACTGCATTTTCCTACTCAAGTAGAAGTACTGTTACTTTAATGACATTTTACTCAAGTCGAAGTAAAACTACTGGTGTAAACAATTACTCAAGTAAAAGTAAAAAGTTGCAGACTAAAAGTAACTTAGTTCCTTTTAAAATAAAAACAATGACCTTATAGCTAAGGGCCATTTGACCAAGAAGGAGAGTGATGTGAGTGCTGCATCAGATGACCTGACCTCAACCCAATTGAGATGGATTGGGTTGAGTTGGACCGCAGAGTGAAGGAAAAGCAGCCAACAAGTGCTCAGCATATGTGGGAACTCCTTCAAGACTGTTGGAAAATCATTACTCATGAAGCTGGTTGAGAGAATGCCAAGAGTGTGCAAAGCTGTCATCAAGGCAAAGGGTGGATACTTTGAAGAATCTAAAAATAAAATAAAATAAAATATATACTTTCTTGTTTAGTACATGATTCCATATTAGTTATTTCATAGTTGTCTTCACTATTATTCAACAATGTAAAAATAAAGATAAACTTTTCACTGGTACTGTATATAGAAAACTATGGATTTGTCAATCCTATTAATATTTTATAATAAATTTAACGTTTATAGCAATTAAAATGTTTTGATGAATTATAGGCACACACAAAATAAAGTACATAAGCAACAAATCACCCATTCAAGGTGATTTTCCTCACTCACTCCATCTTTCAATCCATCACAAACTCCCTATTTTCCTTAATTACTTACTCACTCACCCATACAAGGCCAAATGGTGAGTGCCAGGGCACACTGAATATTCTAAAGGATTTGGTGTCAAATTACCTCTGGAGGCAACAACAGAACATCATGGAAATAAAGATGTATGAGCAAACCCCCCTGAAAAAGAGAAAGTGCTACAGATGCTGCATTAGAATGACAAACTATATATTGGCTACAAATACAGAGTAAATGTTTATAAAAATATATATAATAATCAAATACATTAACCGACCGTTCCTAGTTAGGATTCAATTGGAGCTGCCATCTTAGAGCAACTGTCACACCCTGACCATAGAGAGCCCTCGGGGTTCTCTATGGTGTTGTAGGTCAGGGCGTGACTAGGAGGGTGTTCTAGTTTTCCTATTTCTATGTTTGTTTTGTTGTATGGTTCCCAATTAGATGCAGCTGATAGTCATTGTCTCTAATTGGGGATCATACTTAAAGTTCTTCATTGTTCCCACCTTGGTTGTGGGATATTGTTTGTGTATGTGCTTGTTGTACTATGTAAGTCACATTTCGGTGCGTGTTTATTGTTTTTGAGAAGTTTCACTTAATTAAAGGATGTGGAACTCAAATCACGCTGCACCTTGGTCCGTCTCTCATAACAACCGTGACAGAATATCCCTCCAATCAAGGACCAAGCAGCGTGCCATGGAGGAGAAGGTGAGTTGGACCTGGGAGGAGATGAGGAGTGGATGCGAGACCCTTCCTTGGCGGGACTCGCATAAAGATCAGGAAGGACAGCGATGACGCCGGGGGCCACAGAAACCAAGATTTTTTGGGGGGTGGGGCACATGGGGTGGTCGACTGAGCAGCGGGGAGTGCCAGAGCCTGTTTGGGAGTCGGTGGAGGAATTTGATGAAAGATACCGGAGAGAGGTGGTAGCGAAGAGAATGCTGCAGCGCAGGCGTGCTGAAGAGCATGACACCAGTCTGGGGCCATCAGCACCGGTTTCACGCATCTGGCCTCCAGTGCGCCTCCCCAGTCCGGTACGTCCTGTGCCGGTTCCTCGCACTCGCCCTGAAGAGCGGGCCATCAGTCCAGTGCCATCTGTGCCAGCTCCCCGCACTCGCCCAGAAGAGCCAGAGACCGTCAGGGAGGCGATGGAGAAGTTGGGAGAGAGAGAGAGGAGAGAGATGTTGGTCAGGTGTGTTCTGCACAAGATTCAACCTGAAGAGTCAGCAGTCTGGTGAAACCTGTGCCAGCTCCACGCATCTGGCCTCCATTGCTCCTCCCCAGTCCGGTACGTCCTGTGCCAGCTCCCCGCACCCGCCCTGAAGTGTGTGTCACCAGTCCGGTGCCACCTGTGCCGGCTCCACGCTCTAGGCCTCCACAACAACTAAACAACGATAACTTCTCGCAAACCTTCTGTGCCCTCATGATCTTCTATAGACCATTTTCTGTGTTTACAAACATTGCCGCAAGAGGGCGATGCGAGCAAGATGGTGGCAGAACCAGGGGGAGTTCTTATAGAACGGCAGCAAAAAATGAGTGCATTTCACACAACTTTTGCATTAAAATTGGATTTTAAGGCTCGTATGAATGTCCTGCTTAATATAATGTTGGTATTGTCATTGCAAATCAACTGCATTATACTTAAAAAAACACTTCAACTTCAAACAGTAAAATGTCTCTCTGGCTAGCTTTTGCTAGAGCCTACAGTGGCAAGAAAATGTATGCGGTCATAAAATTTGATCGAATCTTCATCTAGGTCACAACAATAGGCAAACAGTCTGCTTAAACTAATAACACACAAACTATTATACTCATTCATGTCTTCATTTAACACACCGTGTAAACATTAACATTGCAGGGTAGAAAAAGTATGTGAACCCATGGATTTAATAACTGGTTGACCCTCCTTTGGCAGCAATAACATCAACCAAACATTTTCTGTAGTTGAGGATCAGACCTGCACAATGGTCAGGATGAATTCTGGACCATTCCTCTTTACAAAACTGTTTCAGTTCAGCAATATTGTGGGGACTGCTCTCTTGAGGTCATGCCACAGCATTTCAATCGGGTTGAGGTCCTATTTTTCTTTTGTTGAAGCCATTCTGTTGTTGATTTACTTATGTTTTTTGGGTCGGTGTCCTGTTACATCATCCAACTTCTGTTGAGCTTCAACTGGCGGACAGACAGCCTTACATTCTCCTGAAAAATGTCTTGATAAACTTGGGAATGAATTTTTTGGTTGTTGATAGCAAGCTGTCCAGGCCCTGAGGCAGCAAGGCAGCCACAAACCATGATGCTCCCTCCACCATACTTTACAGTTAGGATGAGGTTTTGATGTTGCTGTGCTGTGCCTTTTTCTCCACACATAGTGTTGTGTGTTCCTTCCAAACAACTCAACTATAGTTTCATCTGTCCACAGAATATTTTGCCAGTAGCGCTGGGGAACATCCAGATGCACTTTTGCAAACTTCAGACGTGCAGCAATGTTTTTTGTTGTTGACAGCAGTGGCTTCTTCTGTGGTGTCCTCCCATGAACACCATTATTATTTAGTGTTTTACATATTGTAGACTTGTTCCAGAGATTTCTGTAAGTCTTTACCTGACACTCTAGGATTCTTAACCTCATTGAGCATTCTGCTGCTGTGCTCTTGCAGTCATATATATGCCATTTAGCAGACGCTTTTATCCAAAGCGACTTACAGTCATGTGTGCATACATTCTACGTCATCAGTCATCTTTGCAGGATGGCCACTCCTAGGGAGAGTAGCAACAGTGCTGAACTTTCTCCATTTTATAGACAATTTGTCTTACTGTGGACTGATAAACATCAAGGCTTTTAGAGATACCTTTGTTGCCCTTTCCAGCTTTATGCAAGTCCAAATTCTTCATCTTAGATCTTCTGAGATCTCTTTTGTTTGTGGCATGGTTCACATCGGGCAATGCTTCTTGTGAATATCAAACTCCAATTTTGTGTGGGTTTTTTTTATAGGGCAAGGCAGCTCTATCCAACATCTCCAATCTTATCTCATTGATTGGACTCCAGGTTAGCTGACTCCTGACTCTAATTAGCTTTTGGAGAAATCACAAGTCTAGGAGTTCACATACTTTTTCCAACCTACACTGTGAATGTTTAAA